>NC_061830.1:32353327-32355827 GCF_019202785.1 Penaeus chinensis
TTTCGGGTGATGCAACGCTGCTGTGTATTGCAACGGTATGACACGAGATCGCGGAAAGAGAACAATATCTAAGAAAAGAAATAAAAGGTAAGAAAAAGAAAAATTAAAGGAAAAAGAAAAAAAAAAAGGAATCATCAGTGATTTTTTTTTCTTTTTTTGATTTTTTTTAATGAACACACAAATAACCGAATGACAAGTAAATTGCAAACAAAATCGTTGAATGTGGCGGAGCTTTCGACATAGGCTACACGGCCGCCCAACTTGAACTGTGTCGCCAAAGTTGACCGCTGAAATATAGATTGGGGAGAATCCGCTCCTGCAGAATTTGCAGAATATTGCAACATTCACCTCCGCTCCGGCAAGGGCACGTGCAAGTGCAACTATGGAAACGCTATATGCATATATACAATACAAACGTACCTACAAGCAGAAACACACATATATACATTATGTATATATATATATTATAAATATACATATATATATTTATATATACACATATATATATGTATATATATATAAATATAAATAAACATATATATATATATATATATATATATATACACATATATATACACACATATGTATATGTGTGTGTGTGTGCTTGTGTGCGAGTTAAACGATATCATCATTTGCATTTATAATTCAGTATATTTAGTTTTCTTTTAACATATGTATTATCATATATAAGAACCAACAATGAACAACAAAATCAACCGGATCTTACAGTCAAGTAAAAAATTGTAATATCAAACTGAGCTCGACCATATTTCTAAGCGGTTTTGATAAGAGCATAATGATAAATAACACATTGCCTCAAGAGCCAGTGTCATATTACACGTAGCTAGCTCACACTTAGCGCTCATCACCTTTTTTTTTCTGTTTAGGTTTCCCTATAGATACTTACGTCTTTATCTATAATTCATTATTATTATTATTTCTATCCGTAAGGAAAACAAAATCATTTGTTACGATTGAGCTGAGTGACAGAGCACGTGGTTTTGAGAGTTACGGAGGCAAGGTCTGTTTTATGTCATTTGTTTTGATTTCTGTGGATTGCTTAAGATTAGGTACATTGATTAGACTGACGGGTAATTGTATTTTGTTTTTTTGGAAATTATATTTTGAAGAACTTCGATGCAGAAGTTGCAGCTAATTGATTCAGTACTTGTATCAAAATTTGGTCATTCGGGTTTCGTTGGTATTATTAAAGATTAGCGTCATTGAATGGAAAAAAAAACTTTTATTATCATGTCTTCTATTCTATATTATTCTATGTCTTCGAACACAATGGAAATGGCGGATTTCCATTCACCCTTCCGAACAATTCGTTACGATTCACTCCCTTTTCCTTTCCCTTATCAACTTCCCTTACATTCCAGCTCGACATTTGACAAGATCATGGGATTAGATACTGTATCTCCCTCTGCAAGAGATCTCCCCACCTTATGGACCTTACCGACCCCCTCAGCACGGGTCAAATTCGCTTGTTATTAGACACGGCTTTCTTTCATCTCTATTGAGTCTCGACTGTCAGAACCGCCGGCCATTTTCTTTAGGTCTTTTCACCCTCTGGTGTCCGCTCCCTGAACTATATATATTTTTTTCATTTTGTTTAACTCCGTTCTTAATAAGACCTACCGGTTACCTTTTGTTCCAGATCTAAAGTTTTCGATTGGGGACGAAAGCCTTGCCTGCGGTCAGTTGCTTGCCTCGAACCTGCTCCGGTACATGAATAATGCGCCTTGGCAGAGGAATCTTTAATGCCACTGTTGTTCTACAGACTCGGGCCGGGTGGTTGTGAAAGCAATGTCGGGTTTTGTCTCCGGTCTTTTGTTATACTTTCTACTTGTGTAACTTATTATATCAAGAGAAAACGCGTTGGGAGGAATGTGTTCGGTAACTACCTAACTAACTGATTTTCGAAAATTACCAAAAGGTTAAAGAATTATCTTTGTTGTTCTGCATGTCTATACGAAATAAAAATTAAAAATAAAAACACAGCGAAATTATTACGGTATTCGACGACTACCTACGACAACTGATTCTCGCAAATCACTCACCAAAAACTTACAGAATTCTCTTTCCCTTTCTAAACGTCCATACTAATATCCCCGTCTACCCTCCGCGATTATTACGACTCTTACAACGACCTCATAAACAGGTCTTTTACCCACTAGACAGCTGAACCCCCGCTGTCTAAACATTCCCGTGATAGCCCATCGTCAGACAACTACTTCAGTCAGCGCCTCCTTCCAGAAAACCGCGTATCTTCCGAGATCTGAAGTGACGTGTGTTAACCAAAGGATTATGGATAAGTTCCCACACATATAGGATATGTTCTCACATGGTCTCCTCTTTCTCTTCCCCTTCCTTCATATTATCCTCTTTTTTTCTCCTTCGCTTTGTCATGCTTTCTCGTGGCCTTTTTCTCGGTAAGTCACACGAAAGCGGGGTAGTTAAAGAGGCTTGTTATCTGGCAGGCCGATCGGTAAGGCTC
>NC_061830.1:32358327-32360827 GCF_019202785.1 Penaeus chinensis
CTCAGCGAAAGCGTCTTAGAAGTAGCAAAGTCCCCTATTTTTCTTTCTCTTCTTTTTCTTCTTTTCTTTTTTCCTTTTCTTCTTATTTTCTTTTCCCTTTTCTTCTCCTTTTTTTCTTTTTTTCCCTTTCTTCTTATTTTCTTTTCCCTTTTCTTCTCCTTTTTTATTTTCTTCTTTCTCCTCCTCCTTCTTCTTTATTTTCTTCTTCTTTTTCTTTCTTCTTCTTTCTTCTTCTTCTTCTTCTTCTTCTTCTTCTTCTTCTTCTTCTTCTTCTTTCTTCTTCTTCTTCTTCTTCTTCTTCTTCTTCTTCTTCTTCTTCTTCTTCTTCTTCTTCTTCTTCTTCTACTTCTTCTTCTTCTTCTTCTTCCTCCTCCTCTCCTCCTTCTTCTTTTACTTCTCCTCCTTCTTTTTCTCCTCCTCCTCCTCCTCCTCCTCCTCCGCTTACTCCTCCACCTCCTCCTCCTCCTCCTCCTCCTCCTCCTCTTTCATCATCTTTCTTTCTTTCTTTTTGCGTGAAGACAATACTTACGTAATGATGATGACTGGTTAAGAATGTGCAACGGCTTATGGTATTTGAGTGCGTGAGTTGGTGTGTTGCATTGTTTCCTTTGAAAGGTGCTTGTTGGATCCACGTCAGAGATTTAAAGGCATGCGACATCTCGTTTACATTCCACTCAGGATTTACTAAGCCCGTTTATGTTTGCTTGTGAACGTGTTTGCTTATGTCTTTGTTTTTTGTTGGGGTTATTATTTTTGTCATGACTATTTCATTTTAGATTATTGTCATTGTTATTGTTTTTTTTTGTTTTTGTTTTTTTGTTCTTAGCTTTCATGATCGACATCACTGTTGTTATTATAATTATCATTATCATTACTAGTACTAGTAGTAATAGTAGTAGGATTAGAAGTAGTAGTAGTACTAGCAATAGTTGTAATAGTATCATCAGTGTCATTGATAATGCAATTATTATTAGCAATAGTAACAACTGTTTCCTTGTTGTTGTTGTCCATTATCACTCGTAACATCATTATTGTATTTGCTGTTATTATTACTATAATCATTATTATTATTAATCTTTTTCATGAATATTATTATCATTATAATAATAATAATAATAATAATTATTATTATTATTATTATTATTATTACTATTATTATTATTATTATTATTATTATTATTATCATTATCATAAATGTTTTCATTGTTGTTGTTATTGTTTTCATTACTATTATGATTATTGTTATCATTATTATTATTTTTATTATTATTATTATTATTATTATTATTATCATTATTATTACAATAATTATCATTAATGTTCTCGTTGCTGTTGCTGTTACCATCATCATTATCGTTATTATTATTGTTATCATTATTATTACTGTTATTAATGTTATCATTATTTTCATCATTATTAATGTTTATTAATTACTATCTTCATAATTTTAATTTTATTACTGATATCATCATCATCATCATCATCGTCATTATTTCTTTACCTTCTTCATAATTTGCTGAAGTTATTAATTTCATTGTCATTATTAACGTTATTGTTATTATTACTATTACTATTTCTATGACCATTTGATAATTTATCCAACGACCACTTTCGGCGTATATTGGCATCAAAAAAGGCATCTGATTTTAATCATAGATATATAATAGGTGAAGAGAGATATGCAAATAGAAACATGAATCGAGAGGTAAGGGAGAAAATGAATAAATAGATGAATAGAAAGACTGGTCACTTCATCTACCCACACAAGGTCATTAGTGACGTGAGAGAACGAGATCAGATTTCGTAAGACTAAGTGTCACGGCCCCTCCCTCTGACCCAGTCCCCTCCCTCTGACCCAGTCCCCTCCCTCTGACCCAGTCCCCTCCCTCTGACCCAGTCCCCTCCCTCTGACCCAGTCCCCTCCCTCTGACCCAGTCCCCTCCCTCTGACCCAGTCCCCTCCCTCTGACCCAGTCCCCTCCCTCTGACCCAGTCCCTTCCCTCTGACCCAGTCCCCTCCCTCTGACCCAGTCCCCATCCCTCTGACCCAGTCCCCTCCCTCTGACCCCGCCCCCTCCCTCTGACCCAGTCCCTTTCTTTGACCCCGCCCCCTCCCTCTGACCCCACCCCTCCCTCTGACCCCGCCCCCTCCCCTGCCACAAGTGTCAGTCCCTTCTCTCTCCGTCCCTGCCCCTTCCTCTCTCCCCTTTCTCATACCCCCCAGTATCATCTCCCTCCCCCCCCTCCCCCCTTACCTCTCCTCTCCCCCCAGTATCAAGCACCTTCCCTCCCTGCCCCCTCCCCTACCCCCAATATCAACTCCCTCCTCTCCCTCCTCCCCCCCCCAGTATCATCTCCCTCCCCCCTCCCTTACCTCTCCTCTCCCCCAAATATCATCTCCCTATCCCCTTCTGCCCCTTTCTCTCCCCTCCCTCCCAGTGCCAGCCCCCCACCCAGTGTCAGCCTCCCCCCCCCCAGTGCCAGCCCCCCCCCCCCCCCCT
>NC_061830.1:32393327-32395827 GCF_019202785.1 Penaeus chinensis
CCTCACTCCCACCCCTTCCCCCACCCCCACCCCTCTCTTCCCCCTCCCCTTACCTCCCCCACTCCGACTGTCTCACTCTCACTCCCACCCCCACCCCTACCCTCACTACCCCCCCCCCCCCCGTCCCTAGATCTCTCTTGCACGAACAACAACATCCTATTCTATCTCCGTGTTCTACCTTCACGCAAACATATTTCGTATTTCGTGTTAATTACCTGCGCTCTTGTAGGATCAATGTTAACTCATCCGTTTCTTGCTCATATGAATTGCTAATGACCCCTTGCTACTCGCCCCCCCCCCCCATTCCTTCCACCCCCCCCCCCTTACCGACACCTTCCTGTTTTTTTATTACGCTTTAACTCGCTCTCTTCCTTCTCCATCCTCCCTCCTTTCTTCCTTCCTTCCTCCTTCGTCTTACCTCCTCTTGATAGTTCCCGTAATTATTCTCTTTTTCCTCTTCTTCCCTTATTCCCTTTAATTCCTTCCTCCTTCTTCTTCTACCTCTCCCCTCCAACCTCTCTTCCTACTATACGTTCGTTCTTCTCCTCCCCCCCTATTTATTCCGGTTTAATATACTCCTTCCCCCTTCCTCTTCCCTGCTTCTATATCTCCTTTTAACACTTCCCTCCTTCTCTATCTCTCTTTTTCTTTAGCCCCCTTCCCTTTCCCTTTTCTCTTTAAACGCATGATTTTTCAATATCCCCCCTAATATTTCCCCTCTCTCCCCGCTCCCCCCACTCTTAGTGTATACACACACACACACACACACACACACACACACACACACACACACACACATATATATATATATATATATATTTTTTTTTTTTTTTTTTTTTTTTTACGGTTTGTACTCACAGTGTACTTTAGGGAGGGTTTCATCCTCATTAATTCATAATTGATGAAAGATACAGTTTAAGGACAATATATAGCATATATATATATATATATATATATATATACATTATATATATACGTGTGTGTGTGTGTGTGTGTGTGTGCGTGTGCGTGTGTGTGTGTGTGTGTGTGTGTGTGTGTGGGTACGTGTGTATGTCTGTATGTATGTGTTTGTATTTAGAATGCTATCACTACTTAAATAATTAAATATGCAAATAATCAACCGAGCTGATAAACGCACCGATAGGAACACGCCAGATAAAGGCAATAAAAAAATTATCTCACACACGAATAACAAAATTATGGATGAACAAACAAACAAATGAATGAATAACCTAATCGACTGATTAATTCATCCAATGCCTGATCAACTGACAACGAATTCAAACACCAATGCATTACCGCTAGATCAACAAATGCATTAATAAATATACATCGAAAGTGACCTCAAACACACACAGGTCACCACACATGCAACGCACTCCAACTCCCACATAAAATACTTCTATATCATTCATCACTCTTCAGACATCAATAATTCTGCTATACATCACACAGTCATCACACACTCCAGTCATCGCCACACATCACGTCACTATACATCTGATATCGAAGTCTAAGCTTTACTTCACACAATACATCGCTTTTCAGAATTCGCAACTCTCGTCATTACTCCATCAGACTCAAGACATCATAACATTACCCATAAAACTGTAGACATCATACTATTATTATATCACCATAAAATATCATAGACGCCACAATATTATTCCGCTCACCATAAAACTATAGACATCACACTATTGTTCTCTCACCATACAGTATCATACACGTCACACCATTATTCCCCTCACTATAAAACTATAGACATCACACTATTATTCTCTCATCATAAAATATCATACACATCATACCATTATTCCCCTCACCATAAAACGCTATCTATTAGACCCTATCTATCCCTTAACCACACTTCAAACACCACACTCACCACACATCCTCTCACCACACCCTCTACCAGCAGCCTCTGAAGCCCTGACTGAACACCATACCAGCTCTTGATCACCATACATCATCGCCCAGCATCCCTCCTGAGATGTATGTATCACAGGTTCTCACGGCACACAGCGCAAACACGCACAGTGAACGTACGCACCGTAGATCAGCTGTAATTAATTCCTTGTGTTAATTATTCCACGCACTTGCAGATGGATGAAGACTTGGCGAGGTAATATCGTATGCTTGCTTATTGATGGGGAAGTGAGGAAGGGGGGGGGGGGTGAGGAAGGGGGAGAAGGGGGAGTGGTATCTGTTCATGGGTGAGGAGGCGGTGGGGTGGGGTGGGGGGGTAGGTAAAGGGTGTCTGTTATAGGGGATGTCTCTGTTTCTCTCTCTCATCTCTCTTTCTTCTCTCTCTCGTCTCTCTTTCTTCTTCTTCTTCTTCTTCTTCTTCTTCTCTCTATCTCTCTCTCTCTCTCTCTCTCTCTGTCTCTCTCTCTCTCTCCTTCTCCCTCTCTCTCTCTGTATGTATGTGTTTCTTTTTCTCTCTCTCTTTTTTTTTTCCTCTCTGTCTCTTTCTGTTTTCCTGTATGGTCTGTTTGTC
>NC_061830.1:32400827-32408327 GCF_019202785.1 Penaeus chinensis
GGAAGAACAGGAAGGGCATCCTTTGAGTGGCTGAAGGGAGGGAGGGAGGGAGGGAGGGAGGGATAGGGAGGGAGGGAGAGAGGGAGAGAGAGAGAGAGAGGGAGGGAGGGAGGGAGAGAGAGAGGGAGGGAGGGAGGGAGTAAGGGAGGGAGGGGGAGAGAGAGAGAGAGAGAGAGAGAGAGAGAGAGAGAGAGAGAGAGAGAGAGAGAGAGAGAGAGAGAGAGAGAAAAGGATTCGTGAGAAGGCCTGAGGTAAAGGCGTGATGAATGTAGGATCTACGAAGCCTCCTCTCGCTAGTACTTTCCCTGGAGATACGCGAGTTTTGAAGAAATATTTGCAAAAGAGGACAAGCTCCGGGAGGCACAGGAAGGATCTATGTCATCCCCCGAAGCCTTTATATAACTTGACCTGGACGCCGTACTGACACCAAGCCGCAGGATTACTGATGACGACATGACCCGATGCCCGTTTTTATGAAGTTCATGAAACTATTTACAGACAGATCAGCGCCATACTTCCGACAACTCTGGACTAGCTGTTCAGGGCTCCAGGGAAACCACCTCACCTGGACTGCAAATCCGGGGGACAGATTTTGCACAGACATCGCACTCAAGCACATGCCTGTGGAAGCGCGTCGCGAAATTACAGCTAGCACACATTAACAATCAACGGCATGACTGTTCGTTTAGGGAGCTCTCAGCAATTAGAAACACGGTACGGATGAACTGAATGCTGGTTTTCATGGTCGCCTGAAACGGAATACACACACACACACACACACACACACACACACACACACACACACACACACACATACACACACACACACACACATACATATGTATAATATATATCTATATATATACATATACATACATACATACATACGCACACACAAATGCGTGTGTATATGTGCATATGTATATATCTACGTACACACACATGTACATGCAAATGTCGACACAACCGTAGGCTATAATGAAAACCCCAACTAATTCTGTTCTTATAATTTGCTCTTATCATTACATTAATAATATTATATTAATCTTCATCACTATCATCATAATTTTCCTCGTCAGTTCTGATGGTTTTGTTCATACTATAGTTATTATTATTACTCTTATTGCAATTGGTAGCTGTCAGAATTGTAAATATCATTCTATTTTCATTTTTAGAATATCATTTAAACCTTTACTGCATATCATATATGAATATATCCTGATAACTACCATAATTACATTGTTTATGATCATAAAAGCAAGGCCAAGCATTCAACATTTCATTGCCTTTACATGCATATTAACATTTTCCGTCGTAGAGAATAAAATGCTTTATCTTCAGCGTTATATATACAATTTAAATACCAATTCCCTTTTCTTATTCCTGTCCTTGTTTTCTATTTATCATGATCGTCGTCGTTGTCATCATCATCGTCATCACCACCATCAACATCATCATCACCATCATCATTATGATCACTATTATCATTATCATCACCATCATCATAATCAGCATTATCATCACCACCATTATCATCATCACCATCAACATAATCATCACCATCATCATAATCATCATTATCATCACCACCATTATCATCACCATCAACATAATCATCACCATCATCATCATCACTATTAACATCATCATCACCATAATCATCATCATAATCATCATTACCATCACCATCATCATCATTATCACCACCATCACCATCATCATCAACTTCACCATCATCATCATCATCATCATCAACTTCACCATCATCATCATCATCCTCATCACCATCATCACCATCATCATACTCATCACTTTTACACATTGAAATCGAACGCCTCTTCCACCCCGCCCGCTGCAGAGCCATCAAAATATCTCGCGGACAACTTGACAATAACAAAACGGTTAATTCGAAGACTAATATGCAATTTACTCCCTTCGCAATGGTGCCATTGACCACGCGGCGTTCTCTTCCGCTGCGTTCCGTCAGAGCCAGTGCCAATCCAGCCGAAATTTGAGTGCCGGTTGGATACAGCGGGGGTCGAGCAACAAGCGAGGATTCTAATTGAACGGTTGTCATGCAAATTGTTATGATTCCCAGGCTCGTTCCGTCGTCCCTCGGTCTCTCTCGGCCCGACTCTTTTTTTTCTCTGTGTGGCGGGACGGTTTCTCTCGATTTTAATGTTTATTTCAAAGGTCTTCTTTTGTCTTCTGTTTTCGTGTTTGGTTAGCTCTCCTGTGTGATCTCTCTCGCTCTCTTTCGCTCTCTCTCTCTCTCTCTCTCTCTCTCTCTCTATATATATATATATATATATATATATATATATATATGTGTGTGTGTGTGTGTGTGTGTGTGTGTGTGTGTGTGTGTGTGTGTGTGCGTGTGTGTGTGTATCTGTGTGTGTGCGTGTGTGTGTGCGTGTGCGTGTGCGTGTGCGTGTGCGTGTGCGTGTGCATGTGCGTGTGTGTGTGTGTTTGTGCGCGCATGTGTGTGTGCGTGCGTGTGTGTATACATACATATCCCTCCTGTCTGTCGGTCCAAACTTCAATGTACAAATAAGTAATCAGTTGCAATACCTTCCTGTTTGGAAAAATCTCCAAGCACAGCTCGTGCGGAAGCAGAGCAAGTGCAGACAATTGTATGTAGATTTACAGTTATCTTGAATGTGAGCAAATATATGATTGTGAAGCTATTATTGTTGACTGTGTTTTCAATTTTGGTTTATTATATTTCTCTCGTCAAGTAAAACATTTGATGAAGGTGAAAAGGTTAATGCAAGAATAAAGATCACAGCAATCATAGATTTTTATAATAGTGATGAAAATTACAATTATAAAGATCGCAAAAATAATAGTAATAATGATAATGGTATTAATTATTTGTTATCGTATCAACATGATTTTTTGTTATGGTATTGTCATTCAATTATTAAAATTATTATGTTTTCGTTATTCCTCTTATTGTAGATGATATTAATATTGTAAAATGAGTGATAGTGGTAACAATTACTGTTAGCGTTAGTATTATTATAATTACTATTATAATCATCTATTATTATTATCATGTTTTGTTATTGTTGTTATTATTATCACCATTAGTAGTAGTAGTAACAGGCTATTGCTGTTATTTTTTATTCCTTTGTTGTTCCTGTTGTTATCACGATTACTATAATTATTATTATAAACAATAATGATAATAGTAATGATGATGATAATGATGATGATGATGATGATGATTATGATGATGATGATGATTATGATGATGATCATGATGATTATGATGATGATGATGATAATGATGATGATGATTATAATGATGATGATTATGATGATGATGATAACAATAATAATAATAACAGTAATAATGATAATAGTAATAGTAATAGTAATAATAATAATAATGATAATAGTAGTAGTAATAGTAATTATTATTATCATCATTATTATTATTAACATTATTATTACTATTATCATTATTTTTTATTGCTATTATCACCCTATTCACTACTGTCATCATTATCATTGCTCTTTCTGTTGTTTTGTTGCTGTTGTTATTGTTATTATCGTTGTTATTTCCATTATCAATATCATTATCATTCCCATGTCTATCACCATTATATCATCATTATATTATTCATTATCAATGTTGCGAATATATTAATCTTAGAGGTAATTTCATCATGATATTCATTTTTAGAACGAAAATTTAATAAAAAAAAAAAAAAATGGCCGTTGCATATCATCTATAAGCCTTCAGAAAAAAAAAAAAAAATAACCAGAAAGCCTATTGTGCTGAATCGCTGCTTTTTTAGAATATCATAAAAATCATTCAGGCGTAAAATAAGATTCGTTTAAAGCATCGTAAAAGTTTAAGGGAAAAAAACTAATCATAGTTTTTTAATAAGATCGCATTAGATAAAAAAAAAAAAAAAAAAAAAAAGGGAAGGTTACGACCACCCTATACATATGCATTTTTTATGGTAGAAGAATTTCGAAGGAAGTTTGTGTCGAAATCGAATTTTGAAGAAAGGTAAATTCGTATGCCATATTTAAAACGGGATTCGCGCCGTATTCGGATATATTGCTCGTGATTGAGGAGGGAATGGAGTGGAAAATTCTGTTTACTTTCACTTGTTATAGACACATACATAAGGTTGTATACATAAGTTTTGTGTTGGTTTCACACACTTTTGGTTTTGTATTTGTCAAAGCATAAAATAGTTGTGTGGCAGATGGGGGTGAAGAATGTATGCATTCGTTTGGTTCACTTCTAACGAGCCCAGAGATTCGAACTCGAATCCTTTGGTCACGAACTGGAACTGGAAATTTGCCTTCTTGAACTTGCCACTTAGCTAATGAACACCTAAAAGGTATCTAGAACCATAATTACTTCGGACAATTGTGATATCTTGAAGATAACAGTGGGAATATAAATAAAGGGAGACGAGTGAAGTGAAATGAATTTCAAGCTCCAATGATTTTGAAGCAGAGGGCTAATAACAACGTGTCAAGTTCTTAGTGATCCAATACCACCCTCTTTTGCTCTCTTTGATCTAGCCATGTGCTTAAATACAATAATATATATTTTTCTGTCCTTCGGTTCATAGAAGATGACAAAGCCTTCCCAACCTCCCTCAACAATCTCCCATAAAGAATAAAATTCTCCAGGACACGGACGCAGCCGGGAGACACCAACACGCGCCAGTCATGAAGAGGATCGTTTTTGATTCGTTTATCAGTTTTCGATTCTCACCTCCAGCGCACGTGTTTTCTTCTGTTTTCTTCTGTTCCTTCGGGGTCGCTTTTCATCTCCACTTCCGTGTTATTATTGTGTTTTCTTCTTTCCTATTTATCCTTCTTTAAAGAATTATTAATGGCCTTGCTTCTTGAGCTGTTTTTTCTTGCTGAGATTAAAGTTAAGTCAAATAAAGGAACGGTGAATAAAAAGAGAAGATTAAAGGGAGGGCGAAGAAAAAAATAGAATAGAGGACGAATAACGAAGAGGAAAAGGAAAACATTGGACAGTAAGAGAGGGACAGGAAGATGTGGAGGAGGAATAAAGGCATATAGAAAGAAAGAAAAAGTTGGCGGAAACGAAGATTACCAACAGAGACAACTCAAAAGAATAACCTTAAGACAGAGAAGAAGGAAACAGAGGAATAAACGGAGGAAGGAAAGAAAGAGGACAGACAAAATTATATATAAATAAAAAGAGTAATATATCAAGCCCTTTGACTAAGCTTCCCTTCGTGCACATTTCACACCCAAAGGATTTCATTCAGAGGCGGATTTGCGACCAAGGGGGCTGTGCGGCGCCGTGGGAAATGAAGGAGGTCCTTGAACAACGTGATTATGGCCTGGGTGTCTCGGAGCTCAGGTCAAGACGCCGATTTTGGATTGCTTAAGACTTGAGAGGCGAGGTCAACAAGACCCTTTCCTACTGAGGCTTGGAAAGGTCACGAAGGAGAAGGGAGGGGAGGGGGAGGGGGGTGTTAATATATCTATTGCTTAGAATAATATAGGAACTGAGGTCAAGACGTTGAATACCTTTTGACCTAGAAACGCGTGCGAGTTCTAGGTCAAGCCGAAGTTTTTCCCTTGGCGTACGAGCTGAGGCCAAGAAGATGAATTAATTATTATTGGCTGAAAGTGAGGTCATGAAAGAGCTCTCCTATTGGCTGAAAGTGAGGTCACATAAGAGCTCTCCTATTGGCTGAGAGTGAGGTCATGAAAGAGCTCTCCTATTGGCTGAAAGTGAGGTCATAAAAGAACTCTCCTATTGGCTAATTCTGGAAAACCTCGTCTTCCCTATTAGCTGACGAAGCTAGGGACCTTACGAATTATAATTATGTTAATCATAAAGCTAATGATAATGGTATTAATCAAGAGTTTCCTATAATGATCATAATATAGGTAATATCAGTTAAGAGAAAATTGAAGTATAGTATTCCTTACGATAATGCTGATAATGCTGATATTAGTAGTTATTAGTAATGTGACTATGAAAATAATAAACTCTACTTAAATGATACATGTTAAATAATGATAACTTGATAATAATAACGATAATATTAATAATACCATTAATGATAAAGATAATGATAGTAATATTGATTATGAATAAAATAATGGCAATAATAATAATAAAGTGATGAAAATAAAAGCAAGAACTTATAATGATAATAACAAAATAACATTAGAAATGAAAATAATAATAACAATAGTATTAGTATTGATAATAATAATAACGGTAATAAGAAAAAAATATATGATAGTAATGATAATAATGGTAATGATAAAAGTAATAATGAAAATTAAAAGAAAATATTGATAATAGTGATAATATTGGTAATAATATAATAATAATAATAATAATAATAATAATAATAATAATAATAATAGTAATAATAATAGTAATGATAATAATAGCAATGAAAATGATAATGATAATAACAACAGGACAACAATAATAATAACTAGAATAATAATAGCAATACAAATGATACCACAACTACCGCTACAAATGATAACAATAAGATAATGATAACCGTAATAAGGTTGATAGTAAAGATAATCATAATATGATACTGATAATAACAATAGTCATTATAATTATATATTAGTGGTAGTATCGGTGATATTATGACAATAGCAATGATAATGATAGTGATAATGTTAATAGTAATATTAATGGTAATAGTGATGATGATAATAATGGTGATAATAATAATGATAATAATAATAATAATAATAATAATAATAATAATAATAATAATAATAATAATAATAATAATAATAATAATAATAATAATAATAAGATAAGAAGAAGAAGAGGAAAAAGAAGGAGAAGAAAAAAAAATAATGTAATAATGATAGAAAGACAATGTTGGTATTAATTATGATAATAATTGATAATAATAACAAAAAAATAACGAACGAGAATAACAAAGAGCAAATGTAAGGATGGGGAATAAGAAAAACAAAACAAAAATATGGAAACCCGAAAATTAAAAAAAAAAAGAATAATAAAGAATAAAAAATACAAAAAATAGCGAGAATAAAAAAAGAATGAAGATATTAATGAGGAAAATAACAAGTATTACGAACGAGAATAAAGAAAATTAAAAACAAAAACGAGGCCAAAAACAACAACAAGAAACAGAAAGAGGAAGAAAAATAACAATAACGAGAATAAGAACAAGAATTACGAACGAGAATAAAGGAAAATAAGAATAAAAACGAGAGAGCAAGAATTATAATTACGAAAAAGAATAAAGACAAATGGGAATAAGAAAAAGAAACAAGAAACAGGAATAAGGAAGAATGATGGAGGAAAAAGAAAAGAAAATGAGAAGAAATACAAAAGAATATGAGATAACATTTGTCAAGACAATTTAAAAGATATTTGTCGAACGATAGCAGAAAACGCGGGAAATTTTGTCAATGTGGAAAGAATGTTTACATGAATGTGATTGTTATTCGACCGATGAAGTAAAAATAAAA
>NC_061830.1:32418327-32425827 GCF_019202785.1 Penaeus chinensis
TCCCCTTCCCCTTCCCCTACCCCTTCCCCTACCCCTTCCCCTACCCCTTCCCCTACCCCTTCCCCTACCCCTTTTCCTACCCCTTCCCCTACCCCTTCCCCTACCCCTTCCCCTTCCCCTACCCCTTTCCCCCTCTCACCGCAGTCTTCCCTCCCCCCTTCCTCCTTCTCCCTTCTCCTCACTCTCCATCCTTCCCCTTCTCCTTGCCCTTTCCTCTCACCCTCTTGCATCATTCTCCCCTTCCCTCTTTCTCTCTCTCTCTTCTTTCTCTCCTTCCCTCTCCCATTCCCCTTCCCCTTCCTCTTCCCCCCTTCCCTTCCCTCTCCTTTTCCCCTCCCCCTCCTGCCGCATTCATCCTCCCCCCCTCCCCTTCCCTTACCCCTTCCCCTTCCCTTCCTTTCTCTCCTTTCCTCTCCCCTTCCCCTCCCCTCCCCTCCCCTCTCCTCTTCCTCTTCCCTCTCCTCTTTCCCCTTCCCATGTCGACGTATTCATCCCTCCCCTCTTCCCCCCCCCTCCCCTTCCCTTACCCCTTCCCCTCCCCTCCTTTCTCTCCTTTCCTCTCCCCTTCCCCTCCCCTCCCCCTCTCCTTCTTCTTCCCCCCTCCCCTTTCATCTCCTCTTTCCCCTTCCCCCTCCCCTTCCCTTCCCCATCTCCCCCACCCTCTCCTCTCGCCGCATTCTTCCCCAACACTCGGAGAAGAAATGCGGTTGAGGCTTGAGACTTATTTCCACAAGACTTAACACGCATTCCAATATTCCCTGCTTCTTTTTTCTTTCTTTCTTTCTTTCTTTTTATAGTTTTTCTTTCTTCTTCATTTTTTCCCCTTTCCTTTTGGATGAAGATTGTGGTATGTGATTTTGATTTAGTTTGTATATATTTTTTTTCGTTTTTTTTTTTTTTCTCAATTTGATTCGATATTTTTTATCTCTCTTTCTCTTTTCTTCGCTTATCTTTCTCTCTTTCTCTTTTTCTCTTCTCTTCGCTTCTCTCTCTCTCTCTCTCTCTCTCTCTCTTTTTCTCTTCTCTTCGCTTCTCTCTCTCTCTCTCTCTCTCTCTCTCTCTCTCTCTCTCTCTCTCTCTCTCTCTCTCTCTCTCTTCTCTCTCTCTCTTTCTCTCTTTCTCTCTTGCTCTCTCTCTCTCTGTCTAACTATCCATCTGTCTATCTCTTTATCCACTTCTCTATATCTATTTTTTTCGTTTTCTTCCATTCCATTTCTTTTATTTATCTCGCCGGCACTTTCTTCCCCCTTCTAATCCTTTTTCTATTTATCTGTTACCAACTTCCCGAGACACTAAACAAAACATCACACCGCCTTCCCTCAAAAAATAAACAGATAAATAAATAAATAGATATGAAAAAAACGATAAAATTGAAGCCACACAGTACAGCCAAGCACACTAGAGACTAAGTTCCGGGCTGTCACACACTACCCTGGTTTGAGCGACAGCATCGACGCGCCACAGACCTGCGAACAGCGAGACTCCTGTGGGCAGAACACGAGTAAAATCTCCCTCTTGTTCCTGCTCCCCAGGGCATAGAGCTCCTGTAGGGGGTGTCAATCTGTCAGGTCTTCGGGTGCGCCTCTTACTTCGGTGGGAGGGAGGTATGTCCCCCTAGACAGGGTGAAGATTGTTGATGAAGTGTGTGCGTTGTCTTCGAGTCTTAAAAACAAAGCAGTTCTGTAAAATTCTCGTACATTGCTTACCTCGACAGGTGGATAAGTTTTCCTGGTGTGCTTGAAGTTGACGGTCTAATATAACTGAGTATTTTCATTTCGAAGTCAATTTTATCTTTTATGTTAAATTTTGTGTAAGCCTAAGGGTACCGATTTCCTGTAAGTAGGCCATGAATGATTAGTATTTCTGACCTTTGTAGGAAGAAAGTTGTTTTTTTCCTTATGATTTAGCAAAGTTAATTAAGACTTACTCGCTTGCCTTCATTATAAATCATTCATATTCCCTTTGCACGTGTCTAAAACCATATCTAAAAATATCAATTTTCATTATAGACACAAAGTTTATCAAATAACCATTAGAAAAGTGAATATAATAATGATTCACCCAGAAAAAAAAATGTTAACTTGGATTGTGAGCTTCTGTCGAGACTATTCCTAACTGGTTTGCATTTAATCATGCAACACAAGGCGATATATCAGCTTCATCCGCTCGCTTGCATGAAATGGGTGTTCGTTAGTGATACATGCCTGACAGAGCATCTCATGGAAGGAAATCGATAGCTTGATTTTGGGCATAGAAGATAGGGGGAGACATTACTTGATTTTTTGTCTTTCTTTTTTGGTCTCTGCCTCTTGCACATGTATCATTTATACACACACACACACATGCACGCACGCACACACACAAAGACCCACACACAAATACATGCAAACTGTAAAGAGACATAGCTAAATATATAGGTAGGTAGACTAAGAGGCTGACAGACAGACATATAGATAGATAAATATACTAATAGACTGACAGAAAGACAGACAGACAGATAAATATATAGATAAATAGATAGATATATAGGTAGATATATATATATATATATATATATATATATATATATATATATACTAACAAACTGACAGAGAGACAGCCAGACAGATAAATATATAGGTAAATAGATAGATAGATAGGTAGATAGATAGATAGATATACTAACAGGCAGACAGACAGACAGACAGCTACATAGATAGACAGCTAGATTAGGCAGATGAATTGATAGACAGATAGACAGGTTGATATACTGAAAGTCATACAGATAGATAGATAGATAGATAGACACATATATAGATAGATAGATAGAGTGAGAAACAGATGAATAAATAGATAGATAGATAGATAGATAATTAGATAGATGGATAAATAGATAGATAGATAGATAATTATATATATATATATATATATATATATATATATATACACACATATATATATACACACGTATACGTATGTATATATACATATATACATATATATGTATGTATGTATATATATGTATATGTATATGTATATATATATATATATATATATATATATATATATATATATATATATATATATATGTATATACATATACACACACACATATATATGTGTGTGTGTGTGTAAGTATATATACATACGTAAAAAAAATGTAGATATGTGTGTATATATATATATATATATATATATATATATATATATATATATATATATATATATATGTATATATATGTGTATATATATATATATATATATATATATATATATATATATATATATATATATGTATATATATATATATATATATATATATATATATATATATATATATACACACACACGCGAGTGTGTGTGTGAATGTGCGTACATTTATGTACTTTTATTTTTCTTTACACCTTTCCTGCTCTCTCCTCCTCCTCCTCCTTTCTCTCCACCTCCGCCGGCCCTCCTCCAGACAGCGGCCAAGGCGAAACATCCGATTTCTAACGCTTCATTAATACGGCCCCCTTTACTCCGGCCAGCCAGAACCCCGTTAAAGGAAACAAACATTTAGACCATCCGCTTTTAAAGTTTTTCTTTCTTTCTTTCTTTTTTTATTGCGTTCTTCGAGTTGCTTTGTGTGTCTCTATGTCTTTCAATTTGCTTGTTTCTTTGTGTATTTATTTACTCTTGTCTGCCTCCTTCTGTCTTTCAGTGTGTGTGTGTGAGTGCGTGTGTGTGTGTGTATGTTTGTCTGTGTGTGTGTGTGTGTGTGTGTGTGTGGTGTGTGTGTGTGTGTGTGTGTGTGTGTGTGTGTGTGTGTGTGTGTGTGTGTGTGTGAGTGCCTCTCTCTCTCTCTCTCTCTCTCTCTCTCTCTCTCTCTCTCTCTCCCTCTCTGACTCTCTCTCTCTCTCTCTCTCTCTCTCTCTCTCTCTCTCTCTCTCTCTCTCTCTCTCTCTCTCTCTCTCTCTCTCTCCCTCTCCCTTTCCCTCTCCCTCTCCCTCTCCCTCTCCCTCTCCCTCTCTCTCTCTCTCTCTCTCTCTCCCTATCCCTCTCCCTCTCCCTCTCCCTCTCCCTCCCTCTCTCTCTCTTGACATGACACCAGTACCATGACTGCAAGAAACACAATATTGCCACATTCATTTAACACCTCTTATGTAAAAATAGAGCAAAAAACCCGACCTCTATGGGAATGCGAGAAAGGGTTAAGTAACGTCACCATTATCATCTTAAAGGAATATAAAGACAATTGAGACCTTCAAAGCGGACATGCTCGGTCCTCGCCACACCCTGGCATAATAAAACACACTTAGGAGAACACCAAGCACGCTGTATGTACACAGATCGAGGGTGAGACACGCAGATCGCTTTACACACAACAGTAAGCTAGTCGAGAGTGACTAGCAGATGAAGAAACACTCGATGTATTTTGACTACTGTTTGCGTGGGGGAGATGATGATGCTTAGGGATGCTGTTGAAGTGATGATTTTCTTTTCTGTTTGTGGGAAAGGTTGCAGGTACGGTTTTCCTTGTTTGTTTGTTTTGCTTTGGTATTCTTCTTTGTTTGTTTGTTTTGATTTTGTGTTCTTCCTTGTTTGTTTGTTTTGCATTTGTTTTTGCTTTTGTTTTTTATTATATGTTTTTTTTTTTGTGATAATGATAATGATGATATTATGATATGATATACTGAACTACCAGTGATTATTTATAGAAAATGCTAATAATAACACTGATAACCGTAATGATAAAGAAAACAATAATAACAATAACTATAATGCTGATAATGATAATGATGATAATGATATATAATTATATAGTAATATAATAATAACAAAAATAATAGTAATAATATTAATGACAATATTTATAATAATAATGATAATCATGATAATAATATTAATAATAATAATTTAATAATAATAATAATAATAATGATAATAATGATAGTAGTAGTAATAATAATAATAATAATAATAATAATAATAATAATAATAGTAGTACTAATAATGGTAATAATAATAACAATGACAATAACAACAACAACAACAATCAATTAGTAGTAATGATAATGATAGCAATAATGATAATAATAATAATAATAATAATGATAATAATAATAATAATAAATAATAATAATAATAATAATAATAATAATAATAATAATAATAATAATGATAATAATAATAATAATAATAATAATAATAATAATAATAATAATAATAATAATAATAATAATTATCATTATCATTATTATTATCATTATTATTATCAATATTATTATTATTATCATAATAACAAAAATAACAATATTAATAATAATAATGATAATAATGATAATCATAATAACAAAAAATAATAATGATAAGAATGATAACAATAACAAAAAAAAGTAATAATAATGATAATATTAATAGAAATAAAATTATAAGGATATTAACAATAGTGATATTGATAATAGTAAGAACAAAGATTATGATAATGATAATGAGAATGAGAATCATAATGAAAATGATAATGATAATAAAAATGACAAAAGTGATGATAATAACACTAATAAAAATGAAATCATAGTAATAATGATATTAATAATGATAATAATAATCATAATCATAATCATAATAATAATAATAATAATGATAATAATAATAATAATGATAATGATAATAGTAATAATGATAATAATAACAACAACAACAACAATAATAATAATAATAATAATAATAATAATAATAATAATAATAATAATAATAATGATAACAATAATGACAACAACAATAATGATAATGATAACAATAAAAATAGCAACAACAACAACAATAATATAAATAATAATACTGATGTTACTACTCCTACTACTAATGATAATAATAATTATAATAATAATAACAATAATGACAGTAATAATAATAATAATAATAATAATAATAATAATAATAATAATAATAATAATAACGATGATAACAATGATAATACTGAAAATAATGATGATGGTAATATAATAATGATAATGATAAGACTAAACAATAATATAATAACAACGTTGGCAATAAACAATAATAAGCGTCGATATCAAATGTAATAACCACACCACGACAGCAACAGTAAAAACAACAAAAACAATTACGTAACTATGACTAACCCCGTTCTCCCTCTCCCCCCCCCCCCTCCACCTCAAAAAAAAAAAAAAAAAAAAAAAAAAAGATATATCCCTCTCGCACTCACACAGCAAGATATACAATCACTTTCTAATCCTTTCGCCACACTCCAAGGGGGAGGGGGGGGGGGATAAGGGGGGTAGGGGGAGGGGGGAGGGGAAGAGGGAGGGGGAAGAGGAAGGCGAGGAAGGGGAGGGGGACAGGATAGGGGAAGGGAGGGATGGGGGAAGGGGGAGGGGGGAGGGGAAGAGGGAGGGGGGGAGAGGAAGGCGAGGAAGGGGAGGGGGACAGGATAGGGGAAGGGAGGGATGGGGGAAGGGGGAGGGGGGAGGGGAAGAGGGAGGGGGGGAGAGGAAGGCGAGGAAGGGGAGGGGGACAGGATAGGGGAAGGGAGGGATGGGGGGAAGGGAAAGGAGAAAGGGGAGGATGAGGAACGGAAGGGGAAGGGAACAGGGAAAAGGATGGGGGGGGGGGGAAGGGGAGGGAGGAGAAGAAGGGAAAGCCTGGGTAGGGAAGAAGAGAAGGGAGGAGGAGGGAAGGAATGGGAAGGGGAAGAGTAGGGTAAGAAAGCAGGGAGATAGGAGAAGAAGGGGATAGGCAAGGGGATATAGGCAGGAGTACAAGGAAGAGAGAGAGAGAGAGAGAGAGAGAGAGAGAGAGAGAGAGAGAGAGAGAGAGAGAGAGAGAGAGAGAGAGAGAGAGAGAGAGAGAGAGAGAGAGAGAGAGACAGTGAGAAAGCGAGAGAGAAAGAGAGACACAAGGAAGAAAGGTGCGCGGGAGGAGAAGGTTGGAGGGCGGGCGAGGTAGTAAGGGGAGGAATCCTGCAACCGAATAAAAGCGGAAACTAACATGATCAACAACAACAAAACCTAATTAGGGCGTCGAGAACAGCGCGGGCCATCTGGGAGAGGGGAAACATTCCACGGGACCATAACACAATACGGACACGGGAGGAGGAGAGGATATTATCTGCTGGGATCTAATTAAGAAGAGCTCATGTTGGCTGTCGGGCCCTTCGCCGAGGTGCTGGAGGGGGGAGGGGGGGGGCAGGGAGGGGGAGGGGGGGCAGGGAGGGGGAGGGAAGGGGGATGGAGTGGGAGGGGGGGCAGGGAGGGGGAGGAGGGGCAGGGAGGGAGAGGGAAGGGGTAAAGAGGGACAGGGAGAGAGAGGGAGGGGGAGGGGGACAGGGAGAGAGAGGGAGGGGGGGGGGGCAGGGAGGGAGAGGGAGGGGGAGAGGAGGGACTGGAAGAGAGAGGGAAAGGGGGAGGAGGGAGAGGGAGAGAGATGGAGGGAGGAGGAGGGACAGGGAGAGAGAAGGAGGGGGGACTGGGAGGGAGAGGGAGGAAGAGGGAAGGGGGGAGTGGGGCAGGGAGAGAG
>NC_061830.1:32441044-32443544 GCF_019202785.1 Penaeus chinensis
AGATGCATTAGAAGACACAAGAGAAAGAAGAGTAGAGACGAACAATCAGACATAAAAAGAGACAAAGAAAGTAGGGAAGCAGCAGACACAAACAAAAATCAATTCCCTGTGAAACACCTAACAGACAGATCCAATTTTTTTGCCGTAAATATATACCAATTTGCATGTAGCGCTTAAGACCTCAGCTCAAAACCAAGGACCCGATGGCGTCTGGGCAAAAACCTGCTTTAATTTGAGTGTTTTTCCTTTTTCTTGATACTATGGTAATTCATTTTTATTTTTGTTCAAAATGTTATTCGAAAGAGTGCGGATTGCAACTGCGTACTGTATTCTTCCGTCAGTGATGACTTTCTTGTAGGAATTATTAATTCTATGATCAGTATCATGAATTAATTATTCAGATGTTTATTTATGCTTGGGTGTATATTTATCTATCGAACAAACTGCGTTATGCATAGACCTGATGTGCCATTTCACTGTATTTTTTAACATATACTTTTTATACTTTCTTTTTTTTTTTCCATTTACATGTTTATGCATAACTGTTTATCAAATATATGCAATCCATTTCTGCAAATTCATATAAACAGCGAATCCACGCATATACTACGTGTATACATGTTCATTTTACAAACATGTGTCTATATCAGTGTTCGATAATGCAATTAGCAAAATCAAACTAAAATGACCAATGAAAACATTTGTTGGAAAAGTTTTGAACACTAATTGCGGCTGAATTCAGGTCGCGCATTTTTGTTAGAACACAAATTTGTACTTCTCTCCGTAATCACAAATCATGAACGCATTTGGAACGGTTGTTTATTGCCCATTATGTCATTAGCCTAATCATGATCAGCTTCTATAGGCTTGACTTGATTCGCTCTCATTAAATCTCAAGAAACGCCTCGGGTTTTCCTGAGAGTCCTTGCCTTTCACGTCAAGAACCTCTCTTGTTTTTCTTTCATAAATGCGTGAATGGAAGCCGTATGAAAGAGGCTCCGTCTCGACCTCTCAGAATAGCATTGGAACACTATGGACTTTCACCTGCGATCCCGCGCTCCTCGGCCGCCGCGATCGTCTTTTGTTCAGCGATGGAGCCGAGCTATTGTAAAGGCCGACAGTTCATCGTCTATTGTTTGTCCACACTCCCTCCTTTGTCGAGGACCGTCCTTGTACGCATTTGCATTCGGGGTGGGGGGGGGTGCTGTGGCTTCCCCTCTGGTCGCGGCAGCCGATAACAGACGGGAATTAGAGGGACTTCCAGAATTTCAGGATGGGTCTCGGCCACGGCGCTTTTGCGGGGGAGTAAAGGTAGGAAGGGGAAAGCGGTATAAATTTCCGAGTCGTAATCGGTATCGGAAGGTGGTATATAATCACGATGTTTATATCTTATTGCATGATAAAGGACTACCACCAAAGTTTAGTGCATATCTCTGAAAAGCCTTATATATATATATATGTGTGTGTGTGTGTGTGTGTGTGTGTGTGTGTGTGTGTGTGTGTGTGTGTGTGTGTGTGTGTGTGTGTGTGTGTGTGTGTGTGTACATATATACACATTTGTTTCCATCTCTTAACTGTTGTCCCAAAGTCAAAACCACACGTGGCAACGCTTCCAGCCCTTGGCACGGGCGCTTACACGCGTGACCTTGAAGCGCCACCGAATCTCGAAGCCTATTGGTCGAAACGCGAATCAGTTACGTCAGTTGAATTCGCTAATTCGAGGCTTCGGTCGCCTCCCACGCGCGCCGAATCAACCCGTCTCGCCTGACCAGTATGGTAATTTTTATTTTTCCCTTTTTGATATGTGCTCGGGAGAATGAGGCAAAAGGGGCGAGTGAGATGTAGCGAGGCATTTTATTGAGTTGTTTAGCTGGAGTTGATTTGCTCTAGAGAATAAATATTGTAATTCAACGATTTTCCTTTTTTTTCGTGTAAGTTCGTTATCCAAATGCTCTTTTACGTTATATACAAAAGCTACACTAACCGGTAGCTCGTTTTCGTCTCGACGTATCGAAGAAACAGAAAAAAAAAGAAAAAAAACGATGATAAAAGGAGAACTCTTAAGACATTAATCACTAGCGAATCTTTCTTAAAAGGACAGGCAGTTGTCCGTCCACATTCCAGACAATGCAGGAGTTTTTTTATCCGAAGTGGCAAAGCTTGGACTGGGAACACCGCAGTGACAATTCTATGGGTTCGCGAAGTAACCATCTGTTTTGAGAGGGGAACGAGAGGGAGAGACAGAGATTGGGGGAGGATGAGAGGGATAGAGAGATTGAGATATGAGGAGAGGGAACGAGAGGGAGAGACAGAGATTGGGGGAGGATGAGAGGGATAGAGAGATTGAGAGATGAGGAGAGGGAACGAGAGGGAGAGACAGAGATTGGGGGAGGATGAGAGGGACCGAGAGGGAGAGAGAGATTTGGGGATAGTGAGAGGGAATGAGAGGGATAGAGAGATTGAGAGATGAGGAGAGGGAACGAGAGGGAGAGACAGAGAT
>NC_061830.1:32451044-32456044 GCF_019202785.1 Penaeus chinensis
TACTCTTGCCTTTCACATAAATAAAGTCTGTGTTTATTACTAGATGTATGTAGTGTCTCAAAGTGTCGCTCGCCTCGTCATAGTCTAACTATATCCTCTTGATAATGCTCCTTGCCTGTTTAAGAGTTCGCGTAAACTTAATGTCTAGCTCATGTTTCCTGGTCGCCCCCATCGTAACCTCATTCATTAAAGGTGACATCTACATGGGAAGGGGATCCAGACAAACGTAGTCACAAGCCCCTGGCCTTGCAACCTATGAGCTATCAAACGACACTCGTCAACTACGTGGCCAAACGCAGGATTCTTGTTGTTAAGTGAGTCCAGTGCTCCCGTGCTGACCACAGGGAAGTCAGTATCTTTATTAATTATCTCAATCTGTGTAAGTGGTGTCAGTATTACCCCTAATTCAGCTTGTGAATATGTGATTACTCAGTCTCCCATCCCAGTGCTTGTAGTAGCACTCCACTCTCAGTGAACTGTCTGATGATGACTCCATACCCAGCTCTGTCATAACCCAGTACTGACCCATCACAGAAAAAAATAAGTGATATCAAGTCGTGCTAGACTGGTTATTTAATGGCCGCACGATGTTTTAAGCTGACGTGGCTCACACATGGATTTATTCATCGAAAGAGGGCCTACATCTGTGTTAATGGCCTCAGAAGATGTCTGATGAGAAGGACAATAATCGTTAAATCCATAATGTTGAATGCTATTCCTTCATATATCCCCGCTTGCCTTGCCTATAAAATGATCCCATGTTGTTAAGACCGCTGGCCATATCTCTCACTAATTTCTTTTCACTGGCCCCTCTCATTAACCTGATGGCCGCGATTGCATTGATCTCGCTCACTCTCTGCACAAAGCTTTGCAATCCTGTCTCCGTTCCTGTCATATCTATTCTTGTATTCCTCTGACACCCGGGGATTATTCGCATAGCTTCAAATTTTCTGAGTCTCCTTTGACAGGTCATAGAAAGTGCGAGTGTTGCATAATCCACCAGAGCTCTTATTGTGCTAATGTAGGTTAGTCTCAGGAAGGGCAGCCCAGCTCCTACTCCACGACAAACAAGTGCTCTGAGCGGCTGTAACTGCGCCTTACACTGGCCAATGTACGCCCAGATATTTATATATCAATACCTTCTCCACTCAAGTCTCACGGTACTCCCTTATTTGCTCTGAAACTTTGTCTTTTCTTAATCAATAACCAACCAGAGAGAGAGAGAGAGAGAGAGAGAGAGAGAGAGAGAGAGAGAGAGAGAGAGAGAGAGAGAGAGAGAGAGAGAGAGAGAGAGAGAAGAATGAGATAGAAAAATCAAAACCGGTTTAAGATAGTTATCGTTATCGCCGATGTGAGAGCATTTGGAAGCGCCTGAGTTTGACTTTAGAGGTATGGAAAATGGACGATAAAAAGGGGAAAAATTCAGCTAATGGGCCAATTTCTGGGGTTTTTGAAGAGGAAAGCAGTATCAGCGGCAGGAGGCGAGGGGAAGAAGGAGACGAAGAGGAGAGGAAAGAGGAAGAGGAAAAGGGAGAAAGAGGAGAGGAAAGAGGAAGAGGAAAAGGGAGGAAGAGTAGGGGAAAGAGGAAGAGGAAAAGGGAGAAAGAGGAGAGGAAAGAGGAAGAGGAAAAGGGAGGAAGAGTAGGGGAAAGAGGAAGAGGAAAAGAGAGAAAGAGGAGAGGAAAGGGGAAAAGGAAAAGAGAGAAAGAAGAGAGGAAAGAGGAAGAGGAAAAGAGACGAAAGAGGAAGAGGAAAAGGGAGGAAGAGTAGGGGAAAGAGGAAGAGGAAAAGGGAGGAAGAGGAGAGGAAAGAGGAAGAGGAAAAGAGAGAAAGAGGAGAGGAAAGAGGAAGAGGAAAGGGAGAAAGAGGAGAGGAAAGAGGAAGAGAAAAAGAGAGAAAGAGGAGAGGAAAGGGGAAGAGGAAAAAAGAGAAAGAGGAGAGGAAAGAGAGAAAGAGGAGAGGAAAGAGGAAGAGGAAAAGAGAGAAAGAGGAGAGGAAAGAGGAAGTGGAAAGGGAGGAAGAGGAGAGGAAAGAGGAAGAGGAAAAGGGGGAAAGAAGAGAAGGAAAGAGGAAGAGGAAAAGGGAGGAAGAGGAGAGGAAAGAGGAAGAGGAAAAGAGAGAAAGAGGAGAGGAAAGGGTGGAAGAGGAGAGGAAAGAGGAAGAGGAAAAGGAAGGAAGAAGAGGGGAAACAGTAGGAGGAAAAGGAGAAAGAGGTGGAACAAGAGGTGAAAGAGGGAGGTGGCGGCGGATGATAAAGGTGGAGAAGAAAGAGAGAGAAGAAGCGGAAGAGAAAAAGATGGAGAAGGCGGAGGAAGAGGATAGGAAGAGAAGGAGGAGAATGCGGAAAGAGTGGAAATAAACCAGAGAGAGGACGAAA
Organism: Penaeus chinensis; assembly: GCF_019202785.1. Classification (NCBI taxonomy): domain Eukaryota; kingdom Metazoa; phylum Arthropoda; class Malacostraca; order Decapoda; family Penaeidae; genus Penaeus; species Penaeus chinensis. Next base: position 32,453,422 of record NC_061830.1, read on the forward strand.
AAAAACACAAATACAGGGTGGAAGAAAATTAAGAGAAAGGGAGGAGGAAGCTGTTAAGAAGAAGAAGAAGAAAAGAAAAGCTGAAATAAAAAAAAGAGATGACGGAAGAAGAATGATGGAGAGAGAAGAGAGCGAGAAAAAAGGAGAATGTTCACGGCTGATTACTTTAGATTTCGTCCTTGGGTAAAAAGCTGTCAATCTTGTCTTTGATTTTTTTTTTTTCATCTTTTATATTGGAATACTTTTCTTCCTCTTCCTCTCTTCCCCTTTAATTAGGGCATTGCCCGAATTCCCAAATGATGCTGGATGGTGGGAACTGAAGCAGAAGAGAGAGAGAGAGAGAGAGAGAGAGAGAGAGAGAGAGAGAGAGAGAGAGAGAGAGAGAGAGAGAGAGAGAGAGAGAGAGAGAGAGAGAGAGGAAGAGAGATAGGAAGAGAGAGAGAGAGAGAGAGAGAGAGGGAGAGGGAGAGAGAGAGAGAGAGAGAGAGATAGACAGAGAGAGAGGGAGAGAGAGGGGGGGTGAAGAGAGAGATAGAGAGACAGAGAGAAAGAGAGAGAGAGATAGAGAGAGAGAGAGAGAGAGAGAGAGAGAGAGAGAGAGAGAGAGAGAGAGAGAGAGAGAGAGAGAGAGAGAGAGAGAGAGAGAGAGAGAGAGAGAGAGAGAAGAGAGAAGAGAGAGAGAGAGAGAGAGAGAGAGAGAGAGAGAGAGAGAGAGAGAGAGAGAGAGAGAGGAAGAGAGAGATAGAGAGACAGAGAGAAAGAGAGAGAGAGAGAGAGAGCGAGAGAGAGAGAGAGAAAGAGAGAGAGAGAGAGAGAGAGAGAGAGAGGGGGGGAAGAGAGAAAGGGAGAGAGTGAGAGAGAGAGAGGGGGGGAAGAGAGAAAGGGAGAGAGGGAGAGAGAGAGATAGGAAGAGAGAGAGAAAGAGAGAGAGAGAGAGAGAGAGAGAGAGAGAGAGAGAGAGAGAGAGAGAGAGAGAGAGAGAGAGAGAGGGTGGGAGAGAGAGAGATAGAGATAGATAGATAGATAGATAGATAGAGAGAGAGAGAGAGAGAGAGGGGGGGAAGAGAGAAAGGAAGAGAGTGAGAGAGAGAGATAGGAAGAGAGAGAGAAAGAGAGAGAGAGAGAGAGAGAGAGAGAGAGAGAGAGAGAGAGAGAGAGAGAGAGAGAGAGAGAGAGAGAGAGAGAGAGAGGGTGGGAGAGAGAGAGATAGAGATAGATAGATAGATAGATAGATAGAGAGAGAGAGAGATTTTTAAATTTTATTTTCTGTCTCCTCATTTTTCAATATAATATATAATGTAAAGTGGAAAAAACAGGAAACAGAAAAAAAGGGATAAAACTAAGCGAACAAACAGAAAGAAACAAAAATAAAAGTGAAATAGAAAGAAAAAAACTATAAGCGGAAAGAGAAAAGAACACGAAGAGAACCAAACGAAAAACAGAAAAGAATAAAAGATAAAAAACAAGAATGAAAAATAAAAATAAAATATCGGTTATGCCTACAATGTCCCTCAGTCCATTATGCAGCGAAAGAAAAAAAGAAAGAAAAAAAAAAGATTAAAAAAAGATAAACAAAAAGATAAAAAAAAAAACTAAAATCTAAAAAAAAAAAAAAAAAAATGAATAGAATCAGTCTTTTCGGAATATCATTAACCCTTTTTTTTTTTCCTCATCGTTTTTTTCTCCTTTTTATCGGTCTCTGAGAGCAAGTTAACGATTTCCGCAGGATTCGAGATTAGGGGAAGCAGTGAGGTAAAAAAAAAAAAAAAAAAAAAGGCAAAAAAACTATATAAAAAAAAAAAAAAAAAAAAAAAAAAAAAAAAAAAAAAAATTGAGACCAGTTCAGAGGTGAATAAAAGTGAAAAAAAAAAGATGATATAGAAAAAGGGAAAGGGATGGAGATGATCAGAATGTCAGTGGTATTTTTTTTATTCTTTAAAATTCTTTTTCTGTTTCTTTTTTAATATGTTGAAGAGGGAGGTTAGGAAAGGGTGAACAGTAGTTGAGATGTTGAATGCAATGTGAGTAAAATGACTCGGCAAGATATGAGGATGGTGGAATATAAATACGTATAGTTAAATGGAATTTACAGACGTAAATATATATTATATACGCACACACACACACACATTCACGCACATACACACACACACACACATACACGCACACACACATACACACACACACATTCACGCACATACACACACACACACACACACACGCACACACATGCACATACACACGCACACACATACACACGCACACACACACATACACACACATACACATATACATACACACACACACACACACACACACACACACACACACACACGCACACACACATACATACAAACAAACAAAGAAAAACAAACAAACACATACTAGTACGCATAGGAATAAATAAATAAAAAATAACACTAATGAAAACGAAAGAAAGGAACGACGAAGAACACACAAAGAAGGCGGAGGGAAGAAGAACAGAGAAGGAGGAGGGAAGGAGAACACGAAAAGAAAGAGGAGAAAAGAATAACACACACAGATGGAGAAGAGAAGACCTCAAAAGGAATTAGGAGAGAAGAAAAAACACAAAAAGAAGAAGAGGATAATAAGAACACAAAAA
>NC_061830.1:32461044-32466044 GCF_019202785.1 Penaeus chinensis
AAATATGTAACAATAATTTTGCAATATGGAAATACAACAAAGAACACATTGACAAGATAACCAAATTACTTGTCATTCTAACAAGTCACGTGACGTATGAGAAGTATCAAAGGGAAGGGAATGTCTACATATCATGCATGGTAATTATGATATTGCAAATTGTAATGGCGATAACAATGCGATGGCGATAAAGATGTCAATAAGGATGATATTGATAATGATATAATGATATTGATGGTGAAAATGATAATAATAGTGATAATGATGAAAAAAGAGGATAATAATAGTAATGTAATAATAGTAAAGATAATAAGGATATAATGATAATAATAATAAAATAATAACCATAATAATAATAATAATAACAATAATAATAATAATGATAAGAATAATAATGATAATAATAGTAATAACAATAACAATGATGATAATGATAATAATGAAAATAATAATGATAATAGTAATAATAATAATGATAATAATAATAATAATAACAATAATAATAATAGTAGTAATGTTGATGATAATAATAATAAAATAATAATAATAGTAATGGAAATAATAATAATAATAATAAAAATCATATTAATAATAATAATACTAATGATAATAATAATAATAATAATAATAATAATAATAATAATAATAATAACAATAACAATAATAATTCTCTTAAATTCAAAGACAAGGAATGGGAAACCAGAGGCAAGTGGAAAGAGGAGTTTATAAGGGGAATGACAGACACAAAAAGAAGAGAGCTCGGAATGGTTCAGGAAATCAAACATGAAGGTGGAAAATCAAGCGTTATGTGCAGTCCAGGAGCAGGCACTAAGGACGAATCATGTCAAGTATAATATTAATAAGATACGCAACTCCCCGTCATGTAGAAAGTGTGGTGAAAAAGGCTAAGGTGTCGGGCATATGGTTTGCGAATGGAAGACATTGGCAAAGAGGACAGCATGGCCACATTGTCTGGATTGTATATTGGGAGCAATTGTGAAAAATACAAATTATAGAGACTAGAAAATAGTAAAAAATGTATGAGAGTTGAGAAGAGAGAAGATAAATATATGGCTATAGATCTTGCAGCTCTAAGGGATAGCAGGATAGATGAAAAAGAACAAGATAAAGTTGGGGAATACCAAGAAATTAAAATGAGAAATTGTTAGGATGGGTTGAGTACGAAAATTTGGTTCCGATAATCGTTTGTGCGCTGGGATTTTTGGCAAAGAATATCGAAAAGGGATTGAAGAAATTGAGAATCACAGTGAGAATCGAGTTAACACAAAATACAGTGTTACTAGGAATAGCAAGGATACAGAGAAAAGTTATTGAAGCCTAAGGTCTACACAGAACCCAAGGAGAGCTTTAGTCATGGCTAACCAAAGGTAATTATTGGGTGTAAGAAGTGTCATGCTATTTTGCCTCTGTGTAAAGAAAAATGATAATAATGATAATATCAATGACAATGATAATGATAACGATAACAATAATCATATTAATAATAACAATACTACTACTACTACTAATTATAATAATAATAATAATAATAATGATGATGATAATAGCAATAATAAGGACAATGATATTAATGATAACACCAGTGGTGATGATACTGATAATGATAATAACAATGATTATGATTTTAATGATAATAACAACAGAAATAACAATCATAGTACTAATAATGATAATGATAATGATAATTAAAAAAATACTGATAGTAATAATGATAATGCTAATAATATTAATAGTAAAATAATAATAAAAGATGAAGATAATGATAAATAGTATAACAATAATAACAACAACAATCATGATAATAATAGTAATAATAATAATGCCAATGTAGATGTAGATAAAAAAAGGAAATTGTTAAAGACATGATATAAAAACGATGATCAGAAATATATACATAACAACAATACCAAGAAAAAAGAAAGAAAGAAATATGTGAGTGAGAAAATATATAAAAAACAGAGAGGCACTAAGAGACAGATACTGAAAACATACATATTAATGAAACATGCAAATGCAAGGACACACTTTAAGTCGTGCACACTCATCCGATGAAAAAAGAGCTCGCACGATAGAGAGAGAGAGAGAGAGAGAGAGAGAGAGAGAGAGAGAGAGAGAGAGAGAGAGAGAGAGAGAGAGAGAGAGAGAGAGAGAGAGAGAGCGAGAGAGAGGAGGAGAGAGAGAGATAGATAGATAGATAGAGAGAGAGAGAGAGAGAGAGAGAGAGAGAGAGAGAGAGAGAGAGAGAGAGAGAGGAGAGAGAGAGAGAGAGAGAGAGAGAGAGAGAGAGAGAGAGAGAGAGAGAGAGAGAGAGGAGAGAGAGGAGAGAGAGAGAGAGAGAGATAGAGGGAGAGAGAGAGAGAGAGAGAGAGAGAGAGAGAGAGAGAGAGAGAGAGAGAGAGAGAGAGAGAGAGAGAGAGAGAGAGAGAGAGAGAGAGATTTTAGTTCTAAAAAAAACAAAAATGGATAAGAAAACTACAAAATACGATTTGTTTATGTGTTAGCTCCAGTATTAAATTTGCATATCAGCGTATCGATGTAAGAAAATATGATTTCTATATATATGAATATATATATATATATATATATATTTATATATATATATATATATATATATATATATATATATATATATAATAGCAATTGAAGAAGAATAAATGCCAGAAATTTAAAAATATCTAAATCCCTTTGGCCTATAAACGGACAACCTGCCAAACACGGAACCTGTCTCTTAACACTGCGAAAAAAAAAAAAACATCATATCCTTTCAGACCTTTGACTGTCGTGTTTACATATACAAAACATACACCGCGTGGCTAATTACGCCATATTTCTGACTGACAGATAGTGTACTGTGTTCCTTTCCCTCTTTTACTTCATACATAAATATATTTTTTTATTCTCTCTCTCAGCTCCCCGCCCCCTCTCCCCTCTTCTCTCTCTATCTGTGTTAATTTATCAATCCGACTGTTCCTCCCCCCCTCTCTCTTTTCCTTACTTTCTCTCTCTTTCTCTTTATCTCTCTCTCTCTCTCTCTCTCTCTCTATCTCTCTCTCTATCTATCTATCTATCTATCTATCTATCTATCTATCTATCTATCTCCCATCTCTTTCCCTCCCAGCTCTCTCTTTCTCCCCCTTCTCTCTTTCTGCTCCCACTCTTCCTCCTCTCTCTCTTTCTCCCTCTTTTCTCTCTCTCTCTTCTTCCCTCCTGTCATCCTGCTGTCAAAGGCCTCATCAGGTGCTGAAGGTCGTTCGTGTGACGTAAAGGCCTATTAAAACTGTTCGCGGAGACGTCTTAGTTATGTCTTGGGTTTATGGCGTTTTTTGTTCGGAATTTTCTTCCGCTTTAGGAAGGCCATTATACCGGTGTGTGTGTGTGTGTGTGTGTGTGTGTGTGTGTGTGTGTGTGTGTGTGTGTGTGTGTGTGTATGTATACTATATATATATATATATATATATATATATGTGTGTGTGTGAGTGTGTGTGTGTGTGTGTGTGTGTGTGTGTGTGTGTGTGTGTGTGTGTGTGTGTGTGTGTATTCATTTATTTATTTATGCATATATGTATATGCATGTAATTTACATATACAAGTTGCAGATTACACATATACGTGCATGTAGAGGTTGTCAGATAATCAGATAATCCAGCCTCCACTGTTCTCTATTTCCATTTCCCTCGCACGTAGGCTACACCACTCCATATATTCCCTCCATATCTCCTTCTTCTGTGTTCCCTCTTTTTCTTTCTTTTCCTTTTTTATCAGATCCCTTTCCTTCTCCTCCTTTTCCTCCTCTTCCTCCTCTTTCTCCTCCTTCTTCTCCTTCTCTTTCTCCTCCTCCTCCTACCTTCTCCCCATCGTCTTCCTCCTCCTTCTCCTCCTCCTCATCCTCCTCCTCCTCCTTCTCCTCCTCTTCTTCCTCCTCAATCGCTGTCGTCTCCGGAGCTCCTTTTGCCCCCCCCCCCCCCCCCCTTCAACCGCCTCTCCCCTTGCCCCGTCCTCCAGCTGTTCCCCTTCCTCTGGCCTCTTCAAGACCTCCGCTACCCCCCATCCCTCACCCCCACCCCCACCCATTGGACTTTCCTTCCTTCCATCCCAACTCAAAGGCCTTCCCTTCCCTCCCCCCCCATCCCACCCCCACTCCTTCAGCTACAAGACTTCCCCTCTCTGTGCCCCTCGAGTCATCCCCGCCCCCCCTCCCTCTGCCCTCGAGATCCCGTCCCCCCTCATACCCCCTCCACCCCCCTCCACCCCCTTCCATCCCCTCCGCCATCTCCCGTGATTGGATGCGGTCTGCCGAAAACCGCAGCGCCGCATGGATATCTGCAGGGCATCTCCGGGGCGGTCCTCTGTCGGGACCTCCTCCGTCGCCCCTTCCTCCGTCGCCCCCTCCTCCTCCGTCGCCCCCCCCTCCTCCGTCGCCCCCTCCTCCGTCGCCCCCTCCTCCTCCGTCGCCCCCTCCTCCTCCATCGCCCCCTCCTCCTCCGTCGCCCCCTCCTCCGTCGCCCCTTCCTCCATCGCCCCCTCCTCCGTCGCCCCTTCCTCCATCGCCCCCCCCCCCCCCTCCCCGTGTGCGCATAGACGTCCCCTCTCGTGGGCCGAGGCGAAGAGGGCGACGAAGGAATTTCAAAGGGGCCTCCTGAAAGACCATCAAATCGCTGAAGTGTGGGATGAGAAGGGGATTGGAATCGGCAGGGGAATGAGCTATGAAATATACGTTTAGGGGTAAATAGGGGCGGGGAGGGGGGCGCGGGGGGCAGGGGGGCAGAGGAGGAGGGCTGCATCGTAAATACGTGTATACAAGAAAAATATTCGCGGGCAGAGTAAATATCCACACACACGGAAAAACGCACACATAAATATACACACTTTCACATATCTATCTGCGTATCTATCTATCTATCTATCTATCTATCTATCTATCTATCTGTCTATAAGTATATGTATGTATATATAAATTTATGTTTACACATATATCTATA
>NC_061830.1:32478544-32481044 GCF_019202785.1 Penaeus chinensis
TCTGTTAGTTTTGCCCTTGAGGTTCAGATTAATAAATTACCTTTTATTTAATCATTTCTGGTTGGGGGATTTTATGTAAATTTTGTAGAGAGGAAATACGCTTGGAATGTTCGTTTTGATGTTTGTTTCTCTGTTTCTTTGTTTTGTTTTTGTTGGATGTTGAGGTCCGTAGTATCTCTTTGCAGTGGTTTGTTTGTTTGTTAATGTAGATAATGTAATGTCTGTCCTATTTATCATTATTGTTATCATTATCAGTGTTATCGTCATCATTTTCATCATCATCATCATCATCATCATCATCATCATCATCATCATCATCATCATCATCATCATCATCATCATCATCATCCTCCTCATCATCATCATCATAATTATTGATGTTATCATTATCATCATCATTACAACTTATGTTGTTCTTATCATAATTAACATCTTTATCATCATCATCATCATTATTGCAGTTATTATCAGAATCATAACACTTAATATTCTTATCTCTTTTATATCAGTTTTTTAAACAGTATTGCAATATGTACCGCAATTAAAATCTCAAAGATTCATCCGTAGTATTAACAATGTACAGCTCTGTTAAAGCTTAAAGTACGGTAGCCTCCAAGCTTAAAAATTCCTAACCCCAAGTTACTTTTTATCACACAATAGAGCTGTTGTAACTCTTGCATTTTTTTTTTTTCTTCAGATTTTAGGATTTTTTTTTTCGAGAAAAAAAGGAGCGGGGGGGGGGGAGTCAGCGGAGAATTTCGAGTACATTGGACCTAAGGCTGTTCAACCCCCTTCCCCCCCTTCCCCCCTTCCCTCCTTCCTCCCTTCCCCCCTCCCCTCCCCCCGTCTTCATACCCCCGGAACCTACTCCTTTTTATTTTTTTTTATTTTTTATCTATTTATTTTAATTATTTATTTTTTCTCGTTGTTTCCTTTTCCCTTCTGTTTAACGTGATTTCAGGTTGTCCTCCCTTTTTTCGTCAGGACATAAAAGAGAGAGAGAGAAGAAGAAAACAGGGAAGATGTAGTAGTAGTAGTGATAATAGAAAAAAATGGTGAAGATGAATGTAAAGAAAAAGATGAAGAAGCGGAAGAAGAAGAAGAAGTAGAAGACGAAAAAAGAAGAAGAAGAGGGAGAATAAAAATAATAATGATAATAATAATAACAACAACAACAACAACAACAACAACAACAACAACAACAACAACAACAACAACAACAACAACAACAACAACAACAACAACAACAACAATAATAAGCTGACGATGAAGAAGAAGAAAGTAATTGGAGAAGAAGAAGAAAGAAAGGAGAAAACAAAGATGAAAGAGAAGAAAAAGAAGAACCGAAAAGAAGAAGAAGAAGAAGAGAAAAAAGAAAATGAACAAGGGCACGAGTTGCACGGATATTGCAGAACAACAGAATTACAGGCCGTCCTTTCGAAACCTGCCCAACTTTTCAAAATCTGATTCACAAACACAATCAAAGAACAAACTAGATTGATGAGCGTCTTTAGATTGATAAGAAAGTATTGCTTGTTATCCGATCGTTGGCTTTCATAAAGTCCTATTTATGAAAGAAAAGAAAAGAAAAGAAAGAAAGAAAAAATTCACAAAGGTATGTAATGTTAAGAACTGTCTCTCATTATTATTAGCTTTTTCCTTCTTTCCACGTTTTTCTGAAGTTTCTTTTTATCCTTTCCTTTAAGGTTTGATCCTGAACTAAACGTAAAAATAAAAAAGATACTGCATTTATTCTTTTAATTTCTTTTCATATTTTTTTTAAATGATGAAAAATATTTCATGAAAAGGTATGAAGAGTTTTAGTATTTTCTCTAATACAGTCCATGTTATTTTCAATGTATTTTTTTCTTGTATATAAAATTTGACTAATGAACTAATCTTTCCAGCTCTTTCGAAAAAAAAAAAAAAAATAATGCTTTTCAGTAAATGCTTTATCAATTCTTTACAAAATGATAGTGACACACGTGATGAAGATTATGTAAATTTAAATGCATATGATTGTGTTAATATTAATGGAAACCAGTGGTGATGATGCTAATTACAACGATAATGATAATGATAATAATATCTGAACAAAAACATGATAATAACAGTAATAATCAAGATGTTTGTAAAGAGATAAACGCATAGATAAGATGATAATTATAAGAGGGCAGAGATTAATAGATATAAGAATGGCCAGAATGAATAAACAAGATGTATAAAGAAAATATAAATAATTATAAAAAACAGATAAGGTAATAGACAAACACACAAATGTAATAACTTAATAATTAGATAAATGAACCAGAAGAGGAGCAAAAGTTTACAGAAATAAACAAACAAACAACAAAGTAAATACATAAACAAAAAGACGAACAGAAATAAAAACAAATGAATGAATAAAAAAAAAGCAGCGTAAGTAAGTTTATAAAGGAATATATGAAAGCACACATGAAGAAAAAAGAAAAATGAAAAAAAGTGGGAAAAAAAATGAATA
>NC_061830.1:32496044-32498544 GCF_019202785.1 Penaeus chinensis
TCATGGGCGCTTCCTTGACGCTCAAGTAGACAGGGAGTAGAGAAGGAAGGATGATAAAAGGGAAATGGGAGAGAGAAAGAGAATAAGTAAGTGTACGTGTATATGTATGTGTGTTTGTGTGTGTGTGTGTGTGTGTGTGTGTGTGTGTGTGTGTGTGTGTGTGTGTGTGTGAGAGAGAGAGAGAGAGAGAGAGAGAGAGAGAGAGAGAGAGAGAGAGAAAGGAAGGGGAATATAAAAAAAAAAAGGATGTGAAAAAAGAGAAAATGATGGATAGAGAATGAAAAAAAACGGACCACATAAACTAAACCCCAGTTGATAAAAAAAAAAAGCACTTGGCTTGGGGTCGGAGGTACATAAATAATACTCTTCAGCCATCACAGTAGCGCCCCTGGGTAGAGTCCCTGAGGGAAGGTGGGTTTTTACACGTGGCCATTGCTGTCCCTTGCGGCCCTAGACCTCATGCAGGAGTAGCATGTGTGAAAGAGGATTTAGGGGGCTATACATACGAACAAAAACAAAATACATGGGCAGGGACACACACGGCCTAGCATTTGAGAACTTGTAGTGCTAATTGAGGTACATGTAACCAGGTAACTCCACTTACCATATAGCCTATTGAACCTAAATATGTAAGTGACTTTTCTCCCAAGAAAATTCTGGCCCTCGATATAAATTATTTTAAAATATCGACAAGGAAACAGTATACTGCGTTTTAGGGAGAGAAATCTGACCCAGTAGACAAATATATAAGGCTTGTGCAACTGAATCCTAGAAATATGTGAAAAGAACTGTGCATTGGAAGTTATTGCGACCAAAAAGATCAGGTAAATAGGATGTATTTGGTCTAAACAACCAAAATATATTGATAATGATGATGATAATGGAATTGAGAATAATAACCGTGATGATAATAATGATGGTTATGCCAATGATGGTAATAAAATAATAATGTTGATAATAATAAAAGTAATCATCACCATCATTGTTATCATCATGATCATTATACTTACGAAAACGAAAATGACGACGACGATAATGATGATGTGTGCCGAGTCATTATCCCTCGCGACGTTATCTCTCGCTCGCGCGCTCCCCTGGTCGGGCAATATGTACCTTTCCGTCACAGCATTCTCTCGCCTGCCGGATTCCATCCTCTTATTCTTATCTTTAGCAGTTTTTATCCTTGATTTTCGTGTTTTTTGTTTGTTTTAGTATACTCGTATTGGTCCTTTTTTTTGGGTTGTCGTTTAGCGTTAGTTAGCTTACCTTTTTCCTTTTTAAATGCAGTTACTTGTTGGCATGCCTAGTTTTAGTTATCTACTAGTTTCCTTGTTTTATTCAATTCTAAAGAAATTAGATAAATGTTTTAGGGATTCGGATGACCATTTTTACAAACATTATTTTATCCATTATTTTACTCATGTCTATTATTGTCATTGTTTGATATATTTTTTATCTTATTTTAACTAAATTACCAATTATTTATCAGCTATGGCAGGTTTTTATTTCATTCATTTGCAAATCTGTATATAGTGACGTCACCATCACCCCCCCTCACCCCTCTCCACCCCCCATGGCCGCGAAAAATAAACAGATCGACAGAGACGCAGCAGAGACAGTGTATTTTTTTTTTTTTTCTCCTTTTTATTTCTGAGTGAAACAGGCACGACGCCCCCGGAAGCTACAGAAGTTGAAGTTAAGTCTGAAGTCTCTTTGACTTGCGTATAGGAGCTGGATGGGATCATACTTTTATATAATAATAATCGATTATAGTTACAAGTGCTTTTCTTTGTTCAGCTTTTATGATTTCGGTTTACTTTGATGTTATCCTGCATGTTTTTTTCTTGTTTTTTTTTTCGTGAATTTCATATTGTTTTTTAAAGTAAATTTTCATTTTACTACTCTCTTAGCCTATTTTGGTTTTAATTCATCTCTAACGTAATTATCAAAGATGGCTTGTAACTTTAGATATTGCTCCATTGATTCATTCAGATATTGCTTCATTTAAATATCGCTTCATCTTTAAATATTGCTCATCTTAAACAGTTGCTTCATCTGAAAATATTCCTTCGTTTAAACATTGCTTCATCTTTAAGTATTGTTTCATTTAAATATTGCTTAATTTGAATATTGCTTTATTTTTAAACATTGCTTCATTGTATTGCGGTTTTATTGTGCGACTGAGGGGGGGAGGAGGGTTAATGCTGGAACAAACCCACGCCAAAATAAGTTCCTCTGGCCACGCTACCACCTCATGGGGCTTATTTATGGTTTCAAATAATATACTTTATTTGCGAAAGGCGACCCTGGTCATAATTTGACACGCCACAGTGATGATGATGATAACGATGACGATAACAGTGTCGATAAGGCAAGTTAGATATCAGCTTAAAAATTGACTCAAAATCCACTTATGAGTTATAACCAATAAAAGAGATAACACCAATACACCAATATATATCGAATAAATCCTCATGCTGTTATCTGGGCAGATCGCAAA
>NC_061830.1:32534288-32542117 GCF_019202785.1 Penaeus chinensis
CCGAGACCAACACCTTCGCCTCGTGCTACTCCTCGTGGGCATATCGTGACATCTCGCACCTGACTATTGTTTACTGCCCCTTCTTACCATACCACCTACCTCCCTTCCCATATCATCGATGGCTACGGCTGTAATTTCGTAAATTCTTACTGTACCTTAATATACGGAGACTCAGCGCTGAAAGTCGAACTGCCTGAACCGATGGCCATCAGAGTTGTCCGGGTGCAGGTGACGTCTTCTACAAAGTGTCCTTACGTTTCCTTTGGTAATTCTTCTGTATATACAGAAAACCCAGAGATCGCCACCCCAACAGAAACAACATGGGACCTTTATTATGTCATCACCGTGACGCCGCCGCAAGACATGGTGGGCAAGTTTCTTTTCTTCTGGAGCTTGAGCAGTTATTTATACTTCTGCGAGATTGTCATCATTCCTTTTTAGTGACCGTCTAGTACAGTACGTTTCTTAAATATTTTGAATTAAACTTTTATCTACAACATAAATACCGATATTTTCACTTTGATGCAATACAGTCAAGAGATGGAGTGCATTAATGTGAATATGCCGATAGATGACGGTAATAATAAAAAAAATAATTAACGTACTGTCGGACAATTGATCTGAGACACCCTTTGGACGCGCATACCTTCGTATATAGTAGGTGCTGTGCATATGTGTGTTAAAGCTTCGAAAATGTGTGTTGTGTGCATAAAGCCATTGACTTCTACATTGTAAGCTGCAACGTATTTACTATATTCTTTGTAACAAGACGTATCTTATAATTATCCACGCTACCGATATAACAAGCACTGTCATCCATCGTCCTGTGGTCGCATAATTAATAGTAAAATATTTAGGTCCATTAACTATTATAAACAAGTTTCATCCACACAGAGAATGATTCATTATGCAACAGGCATAAACCCACTGTAACTTACAAGTGGACTTGCAAGCACTCATATCTAAACTATCTGCACACACTGTATACTCACTCAAACCATGTTTATCACAAACGAAGGCATATTCACCTGTATCTGCAAACGTTCGGAATTAAGTAAGCTTAATTCCTGGCCAAAGAAATCGACGGATGTTAGGGCGCTGGGGAACACTCCGTAGCAGCTAACAGTAAACAGATCAGTGAATAAATTAATGAAGAGATCAATAAGCAATAATAATAAAAATATGAGCATTTCTTATGATCCTCGCTTGTAACTTCCTGAAGAAATACCCTGCCTGTGCCAAGCAATCACACACGAGAACGAGATCTCTGGGAAAACTTTAGAAATGCATTTCGGTTGTCTATAATATTTATTGGTTATTTGAAGCCTTTTATATAATTTTCATTTATACTGACAGATATATATGATTATATACATTTTTTCCTCTGTAGCAAACGTTTCATTATCAACGTTAACACATGATATGAAACTTGTAGAGGTTGAATGCTAATTGCCATTACAAAGATATCTGGTTTCTTTTCATGTAAAGCAGCACATTTACTGATAATGGCATTGACTCGTGCGCCTGGCAGAGTGTCTTACATCTTCTGTGCAGTTACTATGGATTTGGATTAACTTTAATCCGGAATTAACTTTTATGACGCGTACAGAACACATCTTATCCTATTTTTCTCGCGGCTGTTAGCTTAACAAGTAGCTGTTGGGTGTCAAGTGAATGCAGGGTTGTTTCGCTCTTCTCCAGCTCCTTGGGTACAGCTTTCCACCTGTGTTCTCCACCTTTCTTTAACACCTACCCGTTTACTCTCTTAGGAACCTGTTGCATGCCCTTTCGAGAACAATTATATATTATCTGACTCTTACAAGGTCTACTCCACATGTCTCATTATAAAATCCCAATCAATGTTCTCCCAGGTATCTAAATATTAATCCTAACCTTTCATGCACATCTTTTCCATCATTTTCAGCGGATGTTCTTTCATCTTTAGACTCTAGCAATATTTAAACTATAAAATATTACCTTCATTCTGCAAATCCTGCTCTTTCTCCAGTCATCATTTTCTGCATTCCTCATCACTCTCCGAAAGCTTCACCACCCACATTTTGCCTTTGTTTCCAGTCGAAATTTATAACTGAATTTGTTAGCAAACTCTAAGAAAAAAAAAAAAAATGTTGAGCACATTGCAGATATACCAATTAAAGACACCCATGATTTCAGTCTCCATTCTCCTTGTCTTTCTAGCCTTGCTAATGTGAGATGTATCTCTAGAGACAATGTGTGTAGCCTCTACACGGTTAAAAAACATGTACAAGCATACTTGCATGTGTGAAAAGTACTTTCGAATGAAAAATGTAATGTTTATACAAAAACATTTAAAGGCAAAACTCACCTGTTTAACCTTTTCCATGATTTTAGGAAATATATTTCTTTATTTTTGCTATCAGTGTTGTTGATAACAGAATCATAATGCCAATAATATTTAAAATAGCAGCAATATTAATAGCAAAAAAATAAAATCCCGAAAAGTCAAGGAAAGAGGAAATCAAGTGAGGTCAAGTAAGCTTACTTATTGAGTAACAAGTGTTCAACATGTTTTACAAAAAAAAACTACAGTGAACATACCATGATCCCGCCAGCATAGGTTAATAAAGATGAGGATTGCAGTTAACCCGTTAATGTTAACTTATGCTATACAAATAACAGCAGTAGTAGTTAAGATATCAAAGCCTTCATGCTCCATTAAAAAAAAATACATTATATGTATAATATATATATATATATTATATGTATAATATATGTATATTATATGTACAATATATATATATTATATATATGATATATATAATATATATATGCTATTGTGTGTGTGTGTAAATGTATACACAAGCACACACACCCAAACACACACATATCTAAAAGTATATAAGTTCCATATCCAAGTGGGCCTAGGACACTTGTTTACAAAGCCGCCGCGGGATGATACGGTCGGGTGGCCAGTTCCTTTCCGCTCCGACTAACCACAGCACGCTGACGTCAGATGAATCGGCTGAGAGGGGCGGCCGGGCGCGTACCAGGACCTTGCGATTGCAAAGCCAGCACTCTATCAGTAGTCTCTCTCTGTATTTATATACACAATACACACATACACTTACATGTAAACAGACTGTCTAGAGACAGTATCTCAATAAAAACACTGTTAGGGAAGGCAACGGGAAACCATCAAAATTTGAACAAACACACACTGCAATGCCTTTATTCCAGTTTACCCCTGCTGAAAATGTGTTGCAGTGCAAAGAAACCACTCCTATCTAGTGCATCCCTGATCTCTACACCCTCCGCGTCTAGACAGAGTGCATCGATGCCATGGTCGTCTGCCGTCAGTAGATTTACCTCGAGGGTTAGAGATCCAGGCACCTAGTTCCTAGTTTCCTTCAGCATGGAAAGTAAAACTACATACAGCTTTCAAGCAGATTTGGGAGGTGGAAGAATCTGACTGAAAAATCTGAGGAATAACTCACTCGCTGAAGAATCTGAGGAAGAACCTGAATTTTCTGAAGTAGCAGGCAAGGAAGAGAGCAAATCGTCATTCCCTGCCTTCCTTCAGCGTACACACTCGAGGAATATTATGTGGCCTTCAAGAAGATTAGGGAGTTCTGATGATGTGCTGGGTATGAGTATAGACTGCATCCAGTAGTGGGGTTCTGGTCCTGAGGAGTAGGGAGCCACCTCTTAGCCACTACTGCTACCAGGTCCACGTTGACCCATCTATGGAATGAATAGGAATAATGGTAAAGGGGACTCTTTAGCCATGGCTGGCAACCCTTCTAGAGACAGTGTCTCAATATAAACGCTGTCAGGAAAAGCAACGGGAAATCACTCTGACTGATCTTACCCTTGCATTTATGACATCTCAGAAAATGATCCTCAGTCCCACATAAATGGATTAACAGAGAATAGTGTCATACAGAAAATAGATGCAATAAAGAACCTGGCATAGGACGGACAACTAGGAGAATATATTTAAATATGTATATATGTATATATATGTGGGTGTGTGTGTATGTGTCTATGTATACATATGCATACATACATACACACAATATACTGTCAAATTCTTATCAAAGTCTGTTTCTATATCATCAATATTTATGTTCGAGTCTGATACATCTATCAAGATTTTCCGTCTTAATTCATTTATTTTCTTTTATATATTCAATTGTATTCCCGGTTTCATTATTGACAAGATCTGACAATTGTTTTCTGTATTCATATACAAGTTATTAAAATAGTTCAATGATTAACTTGTATAATTGTTAGTTTATATAGATAAATATCAATGTTTCGTTGCTCCATTGTCAATTAGGATTTTTATGCTAGTTGTTTAGAATTGTTAGAATTACCAGCTGTGATCTATTCACAAGATAGATATGAAACCACAGAGGATCTGTGTTTAGTTTCAAACATTTGTTTATTAATATCTCGTGGGGAACACTGCCAAAGGCCTTGGACAAGTCTAGTAGAAGTCAAATTTTCTTGTTGTCAATATTGTTATAGATCTTATCTGATATCTTAAGGAGAACTGTTTCTGTTGATAGCCTTCGTCTAAAACCATGTTGGCAATCAGCCAACAGTCGGTTTGAGTCCAGAAATGAAATCAGCTGGTTGGCGACAATTTTCTCTAAAATCTTTGGAGAAGGGGACTGACATGAGGGATTTTCCATAAGTCAGGAAATGTGTTAGTGGCAATTGAGGTATTGATGATAATAATGTAGAACACAGTTATTGGCAGTGAATCTCTTATGAAGTGAAATGGAATCCCATCTGAGCCATATGAATTAGATTCTTATAAACCTTTTATAGTTAGAACTACTATGTTACAATCCACAGGTTCAGGTCTGCATATATTAGTGGATTTTTCACTGAAGGTAAGAGATCTATTGGCAAAACCATTAACATCAGCATTTTCAGACGACAGATTTACTTGTGTTTTTTCTAAAGCAAGTCTACCAGCCTTTGCAAAGAAGTGATTGAATTCCTCTGCTCTTTCATTTAGATTCTTACTGCCATCAGTTTGTTTAAAACTACGCTTTGTTTCAGGAATCATCTTTCTAATAGTTTTCCATGTAACGCTAATATTATTCCTTTCATTTTGGAATGTATCTCTGTGGTATTGCTTTTTGCTTCTGTCAACACCTACTTTATCAAGTCCCGTGGTTATTTCCGTTACCTTAAAATCATCCCTAACAATCACTTACACTTGGGAGGAGCCACATCTCACTAATGCATAAAATATCAATACATCTATCATTGACTAGCATTTCTATTTCATCTTTATGACATAGTGATTGTGCATTTATATGTACAATATTTACAAGGTCCTTGTTCTGTTTACCTTTATAACTTTCGGCGCCGTCTTCATGGCCAAATTCATATGCATTGTAATAGTCGCAAAGTCGACATTTGAGACCATACAGATGGCAGGAGGTGCATTTAACTTTGTAATATATTGTGACTCTCGTAGTGCCTTGCAAGCAATCAAGAGCCTAAAGTCATCATATCTAGTGGTGAGGGAGATTCAAGATTGGCTTTCACTGATGTCAGCACGTAAAAAGATAACTCTGTGTTGGGTGCAAGCACATGTTGGTATCAATGGGAATGAGCGAGCTGATCAGAAGGCAAGGCAGCTGCCACTCAGCCCTGTGATGCTCGTTTTCCTCTCCCACACACTGACTAGAAACCCAGCATCAGGAGTTGTCTACGTGATAAATGGAGGGACCAATGGAGGCATACCTCTAGAAATAAACTGCGAGAGATTAGAGATGACCTTGGCAGTTAGGTGACCAGCATCCATCCCAACCGACAAGTAGAAGTTGTAGTAACAAGGCTGAGGATCGAGCACACTGACTCATGGGCCGATGATGGCAAAAAGTGAAGCACGCTGTGAGGACTGCAAAGAGCCATTAACGGTCGCACATTCTCAGACCAAAAAGGAAGGTACTTGTCTCCCCCATGTACACTGAAAAATGTATTGGGGAAGGACTGTGACATAGAAGGTCTTATTAGTTTTCTTAGGGAAACTAATATTTTCAATAAAATTTAATTTTGCATAATGTTTATGCAATAGTTTTTAGACATATAGAGCATAATATTTATGCTTCAATTTTTAATATAATATTTATTGTTATTTATGACATTTATTGATATATTTATAATGTTTTAAATATTTTAATATATCAGTCTAACAAGGTGTTCGCCGCTAATGACCTTAGCTGTCAACGCGGCAGATAAGTTTCAATAATCAATCAATCATCATGTGATCCCTTGTGTTAGTATACACATCATACTTCTTTCGACTTTGAGTTTGCCAACGATTTTCAGATATTGGGGTCTCTCATCATATGGTAATTGTTTATCATTATTCTGTTTAGAATTAGTATGGGAGGGCACATGGGTCCTCTTCGCATTATTCAAGTTATACGCTAGTTCAAAGATTTTACATTGCTTGTTAATTGTTGACAATAGCCAAAATGCCTTCATTATCACAGTCTACGTTGAAGCACATTTCATCTACTTCACCTGTACCAAGTCTGAAATTTAGTTGAGTTTGAATAATTTTAATGCCATTATTAGAGTTCTATTCTTTTAGCTTTTCATTAAACTGATTGATCTTATCAGCAAGATCATCTGTTCTCAGAGTTGGTACTAGTTCACATACAAATATCTCCATACCATCATTCATATTTTTTTAAATCCAGAATTAAAGACTCTAAGTCATCCAAGATCATGTCTGGATTTACATCATCTATTAACTCGTTGATCACACAGTAGACGATACATCTCGCGGGCGTCCAGTCCAGTTTTTCGTTAACCCAACATTTCGCAAGGTCCATGGTTGCTCCCTGGATGATTCTGATGGAGCAGTCCTTTCCAAGATCCGATGGCTTGATGTCGCTGAGGTTCGTCTCCCCGAGGAGCAGAGACTACTCGGGCATAGGAAGGGGGGACTGAATTAACCCAGAGTCCGACGAGGCGCTGTTCCGTTTTCTGTGGTCGACCTGCTCTTCCAGCGTTGACATACGATCGTTGAGCCTGTTGATGGTCATATAGGCATTTTGAACTATTTTGTTGAGTTCTATTTCAAAATCTTTTTTGTAAGAGGTCACATGATTCGTCCTCGCGTTGTTCGCTCGTTGATTGGGTTTTTTCCATTATCATATCAACAAGCTTGCCCTTCATCAACCGTGTTTTTGAAGTTCCGTTTCATTGAAATTGTTGAACAAGTAGTCCCATGTTGGATGTTCAAGATTAGGCGCGGTATTGCTTGAAGTAGCATTGGAATCTTGTTGCCTGTTCGTCTTGTCCGACATTGTTTTTTGTGTTGTTTTCAGTGTTTTGTCCGTTTTAATAAAGTACGTCCTGAAGTACTTTGAACAGAGGTCCTCCATGACTATAAGATCATAAGTTATGTCACAATAGATTAAATTCACTAGAGGCACTGTCACTTCTGGTAGTTGATTTTCTATAAAAATCTTAGAAGAACCTTGTAGTAATCCATAAAATCCAGAAATTTGGAGAGCTCATACGGACTTTTGTTTACTTTTGTAGCGCTTTTGTAGTTTTCACCTTTAACTGTTTGATGTGAGGTACCCATGTAAGCCTTGAGTTAAAAATTAGACCCAAGTACTTCAATTCTTCAACAAAATGCAGCGGGTTTGCTCCTAAATAGAGGGAAGGATGGAACTTTCCTCGTTTATGGAAATGCATATTCATGGTCTTACTTGAAGATAATTTGAACCCATGGTATGTTGCCCACTGCACAACCTGATTTATCGCAGTCTGCATGTGTCCTTGCACATCATGTAAGCTTCCTC
>NC_061830.1:32542217-32544717 GCF_019202785.1 Penaeus chinensis
TTAATCTATGCACGTGTAATTACTCAATTATGTTTACCTGTTCATGATCTGTTAACAAGGTTTCGAAAACAAGAGATTGCCAAAAAGGATTTTTTCCTTGTTTTTTTAATTTTTTTATGTTTTGTTCTGTGGCATGTTATTTACTGTTTGTTTGTTATTTACATTTTTATACGTTTGTTTACTTTTTAGAAATAATGTTTTATATACTGCAGCTAATTCGTTTCTTAGCATTTTTGTATCTTTGTTTTTATGTTTTATTCTATGAAAAGATCTGTTAATGATAATATGTAATGTTTACCTTTGTGTATATATTTTCCGCCCTCTCTCTCTCGTCTCTCCCTCTCTCTCTCTCTCTCCCGCGATCCCGTCTCTCCTCTCTTCTTCTCTCTCTCGTCCCCTCTCTCATCCTCCCTCTCTCTCCTCATCTCTCTCTCTCTCTCTCTCATCTCTCTTCTCTCCCCTCTTTTCCCTCCTCTTCTCAAGCGTCTCTCTCTCTTCTCATTCTGTCTCATTCTCCGTCCCTCATACTCTTCTCTATCTATCTATCTATCCTCTATTTCCCTTCGTTCTCCCTCTCTCCTCATATTCCCCTCTCTTCTCTCCCCCTCTCCTCTCTTTCCTCCTCTCCGCCTCTCTCTCCGCCCCTCATCCTCTCTCCCCTCTCTCTCTCTCATCTCCTCTCTCTCTCATCTCCGTCTTTCTCATCTCTCTCTCTCTTTTCTTTTTGCTTCTCTCTCTCTCTCTCTCTCTCTCCCTCCTCTTTTCTCTCTCCTCTCTCCTCTCTCTCTCTCTCCTCCAATTCTCCTCCTTCCTCTCTCTCTCTCTCTCTCATCTCTCTCTCTCTTCCTCAAGCGTTCTCTCTCTCTCGTCATTCTTCTCATTCTCCGTTCCCCATCATACTCTTCTCTATCTATCTATCATCCTCTATTTTCCCTTACTGTTCTCTTCCCTCTCTTCTCTCATAATCCGCCTCTCTTTCTCTCTCTGTCTCTTTTCTCTTCTCTCTCTCTCTCTCGTCTCTCCTGTCACTATCTCTCATCTCGTCTCTCCTCTCTCTCTCTCTCTCTCATCTCTCTCTCTCTCGATCTCTCTCTCTTTCTCTCTCTCTCTCTCTTGCTCTCTCTCTCTCTCTCTCTCTCTCTCTTTTTCTTCTCTCTCTCCTCTCTCCTCTCTCTCTCGTCCTCTCTCTCTCTCTCTCTCATCCTCTCTCTCTCTCTCTCTCTCTCTCTCCTCTCTCAAAAAAAAAAAAAAAAATCGAGAGAATAACGATTTTATCATTCTAAGACTAAAATTAAATTTACAGGAAGGATCAACTTATTCAAAATTAATTCACGGATTAAAACTTGGATCAAAAGAGCTTAGGTTCTCAATGTGAAAAGGAAACGAACTTAATAAATTTTCTCAATCTTTCGGGCGAGCGAGAGAGAAAAAAAAATGAAGATAGGCCTACTGTGTAAACTTTCCATTTTTTTTTTTTAGTGCATCATTGATTGTCTTGAGATTAACTTCTTATATACTTTCCATTTATTTTTTTCTTCAAACTTCTCTATGTTTGTATAAGTTCCCTTCTGATCTTAATTAAATCAAAACACTAGTAAAATATTAGCATTTCAATGGTATCGTTATTATTGTCATTAGCATTACGTTATTCATCCTATTATTGTCAATAGCATTGATGACACTATTAATTCATTATTATTATTACTATTATTATTTTCATTATTATTGTTATTACCATGATTATCATTATTATCATTATTATTATTATTCATTATTATTATTATTATTATTATTATTATCTTTATCATTATTATTATTATTGTTATTATTACTATTATTATTATTATTACTATTATTTTTATCATTATTGTTATTATCATTGTTATTATTATTATTATTATTATTATTATTATTATTATTATTATTATAGTAGTAGTATCATGTTATTATTATATCATTATCATGAATATTATCATCATCATAATTGTTATTACTATTATTACTATTATTGTTATGATTATTACCATCATGATTATTATTATGATCATCATCATTATTTTTATCATTATCATTATCATTGTTATTATTATTATTATAAATATTGTTATTATTATCATGATCATCTGCATTATTTTTATTATTATTACTATTATTGTTGTTACTGTTATTATGGTTATTATTGTCATTACTGTCATTATTGTTAATATTATTATTATTATTATTACCATTATTATTAGTATTAGTATTATCATTACCATTTTTTTCTATTATTATCATTATTGTTATCATAATTATTATTGTTAATATTATTATTATTATTATTATCATTAGTATTATAATTTCTGTTATTATTATATCATTATCATCATTATTATTATAATCATTATCAGCATCATCATTAACATTTACTATCCTCCTCCTCCTCCTCCTCTTCTTCTTCCTCCTTCTCCCCCTCCTCCTCCTCCTCCTCCTCCTCCTCCTCCTCCTCTTCTTCCTCCTC
>NC_061830.1:32567217-32572217 GCF_019202785.1 Penaeus chinensis
TGTGGGGCAGTTGCTGCAGGTCACCATGTACCTGTGGGGAGAGGGAAAGGTAAGAAATCAGTAGAATATTACAATATACTTTCATCCAATTTTGTTATTAGTATATATTGATAATTATCGTTGAAGAGAGGCTAATATCTTCTACAAAGACTTCATGCGGTAATATATATATAATTGATAAGATGAATATCAGTTGCTCTCTGTCTATCCACAAACACACATTCCAAATCTTAAACCACATCATTCCACTCCTACAATCTTCCAAGAAAACAAAATCTTCCAGTCGTGAGAACCGGGACCAACATTCTCACCTGGATCCACCTGCTGAAGTGAAATTGTCATGTCGGGCATTGAGCGAGAGCTGGCATGAATTGGGGGTCTCGCACGGAGGGTCGGGGTACACCTTCTGTTGGCAGCTCCAGGGCTGGAAGCGACTCAGCTCGGAGATCGGCTGCGGCGTCGTCACCCACTGCAGAGCCTCCGTCATGGTGGTGTAGTACACGTCATTCAGGGTCCTGTGATTGGACAACAACATTAAGTATAATCTTGATATGATAGGGACAAATTAATTTACTGCATGCATACTTGCATATGTAATATGTATGCCCAAATTCATAGATTTATTCATAGATATATATATATTTATATATATATATATATATATATATATATATATATATACACATATAATCTGTGTGTGTGTGTGTTTGTGTGCGTGTGCGTGTGCGTATGTGTGTGTGCGTATGTTTGTGTGTGTGTGCGTATGTGCGTGTGTATGTGTGTGTGTGTGTGTGTGTGTGTGTGTGTGTGTGTGTGTGTGTGTGTGTGTGTGTGTGTGTGTGTGTGTGGGTGCGTCTGCTTGTGCTTGTGTGTATGCTTGTGCGTGTGCCTGTGCGCGTGTATCTGTGTACTGTATCCTTCTTAACATACAATTGAACTAAACAAACAAAAAATAAAATTAGCTCACCAAAACACGAACTGCACTATACCATCTCGCGTGCCTGGAAAACAGTGACACAACACATAAACTTACATAGTCCAGTCGATAAAGGCGAGAAGTCCGTTGGTTTGGGTTGGAGTTTGGAACCAGTTGGTCGAAAGAGCCAGCATGTAAGGGGCCCTGAGGAAGGAACAAGAAACTCTCATGAATGAATATGTCGACACGGGAGGAGGCTAAATCTATGAGGAGACTAAAAAAAAGATACAAGAAACTAGTAGAAAAAAACGAAAAAGACGGGAAAATATACATGAAAAATACTAGAGAAAAATGAAGAAGCTTTTGTGTAATTGATAAACTGTAAGGAGAGGAAAACTAGAAAGAGAGAGAGGGAGGGAGGGAGGGAGGGAGGGAGGGAGGGAGGGAGGGAGGGAGGGAGGGAGGGAGGGAGGGAGGGAGGGAGGGTGGGAGGGAGAGAGAGAAAGAGAGAATTAAAGTAATGAGAGGGAAGCAGATAATGAGTGCGAAAGAGATAAACAGCGAAAGAAACACGAGAGAGAGAGAGAGAGAGAGAGAGAGAGAGAGAGATAGAAGGACAGAGAGAGAGACAGACAAACAAAGAGAGAGAGAAAGAGAAAGAGAGCGAGAAGAAAAATCAAAGTAATAAGAGGGAAGGAGAAAATGATTGTGAAAGAGATAAACAGCGAAAGAGACACGATAGTGAGAGAGAGTGAGATATATAGATAGATAGAGAGAGAAAGAGAGAGAGAGAGAGAGAGTGAGATAGATAGATAGAGAGAGAGACAGACAGACAGACAGACAGACAAACATACAGACAGACAGACAGAGAGTAAGAGAGAAAGACAGCCACCGATAAAGAAAGAGAGAGAACGAGAAAGAAAGAGAGAGAGAGAGACATCTTCCCAACGACTTCCGAACACCAACGCATGAACCGAACCTGTTGGTGGTGTAATGGCGGTTGAAGTCATCCTGAAGCCACTTGAGGACGTCGGGCTCGTTCTGATAACTGAAGCTGCACTGGTCCAGGTAGGGGCAGAAGCCTCCCTCGAATTGGAAGTTCTTGAAGTGGGAGTTCATTGGCATTTCCCACAGTCCTGTTGGATGTTGGAGAGTGGGAGTGTGAGAGTGTGTCTTTATAATCGTGTCCTAAGATAAAGGTAAGTCATCGCTTATGGATCTGCTTTTTTTTTTTTCTTTTCTTTTTTTTGTCCCGGGTATGAGGTTATGATTATGTCTTAAACAATAAAGAGACAGAAAAAAAGAAATGACCTTTTATATATTTGTTTAAATTTCTTCTTTTTTTCGGTTGTTTCTTTCCATTTTTCTTTCTTGAAAACCACAAAATCAACACCTTACTATAGTACATACTACGCGTCTGACCCTAACTGACCTCGGAATGACCTGGTGGCACAGCTTCCGGAGCGGCACTCGTGGGGGATCTTGTAGTCGAAGGAATAGGGCCACACTGGCACTTTGCTTGGGGGGGCGTTGATGGTCGAGTCCCAAGAGAAACCGTAGTCGTTCATCACCTGAAATAGGGAGAGGGTTAGAGGGTTTTGTTGGGGGGTGGGGGCGGCATAAGGGTTGGGGGTGGGTACAAGGGCTGTGTTGGGGGTATTAGGGTTAAGGGTTGCGTTGGGGGAGCGGTATAAGGGCTGTGTTGGGGGTATAAGGCTTGTGTTGTTGGTGGGGAGGAGGTGTAGGATAAGGAATGCATGTTTTGGGACTGACAGTGAACGCTTGTGCGCAGAAGGGAAAGTATGAGGAGATAAGTGAATTAGATGGTGTTGGATAGACTGGTCAATACTGAGGATTAGTTTTCGACGAGGATAAGAGGAAAATCTGCATATAACATATATTGAAATTATTTAGTGGAAAAAAATGTCAAATTCAAGTGATACAAACAGAGACACATAACCAAACAAACGCATACACACCTCTCCCTTGTCCTTAACACATACAGCCCCCTCACTCATAGACATACCTACCCAGTCCCACCACATAAACAAACAAACATGCATACCCAACCCCACCGCTCACATATCCACCCAACTGCTCACCCAGTCTTACCACCCAAAAAGCTCCCCCAACCTCCATTTACCCTCCATACACCCGTCACAGACATACATATACCCTCCACATACACATCCAACCTACCCACATCCCCACCCAACCCAACCCCCCAACGCCAACATACCCCCTCTCCCCCACCCCCTCCCTGCCCTCCCTATTAAGACCTCCCTCCGACTCACCTCAAGCTGTGAATTCTTGCCGGGTTTGAGATGAGGGCCTCTCATGCCTAACATATCGGCTTTCCTCACGCCGGCGAACGAGCTGAGAATCTCCCTCATGGTGACCATTTCGCCGACCCATTCCTCGTAGGTCCCGTCTTCCAGGCCCGAGCGACGTCTGCGAAAAGGAAGGAGGAAAAGGTAAGAGAAGGAGAAATGGAAACAGAGATGATGAAAGAGGGAGGTGGGTGGGAATGGCTGAGGGAGGGTGGGAAGGGAATGAGGAAGGAAGTGGGGGAGAAATGATAAAAGGGGAGAAGGGGAGAAGGTGAAGTGGGGGGGAATTATAAAAATGGGGGGAGGGGGGGAAATGGGGAAGGAATGGGGAAAAATGATAAAGGGTGGAAATGAGGAAAGAGAAAGGGGGGAGGGAGGAGTAGGAGAGAAACGATCAGGGAAGGAGAATGGCGAAGAAACGGAGGAGAAAGGATAAGAGAAGGAAAACAGGAAGAAGACGAGGGAGAGAAATGACAAGGGAAGTAGAAAAGGGGAAGAACGAACGGAGAAGTAGAAGTGTGTGTGTGGGGGGGGGGGGGATGGTAAGTGAAGAAAAATGGGTAAGGAGGAAATGGAGGAGAAGGGACGGAAGATATGTAATGAGGGAAGGAGAAAGGGGGAAGAAGTGCAGGAGAAATAACAAGGGAAGAAAAAGGAGAAGGAAGGAATGGAGGACAAATGATAAAGGAAGGAGAGTAGGGAAGAAGAAATGGGAAGAAATAATAAGGAATAGGAGAATGGGGAAGAAGAATGGGGAGATGTCAAAAATGGAAGGGAGACAGAAGAGAAAAGGAAAGCGTAATTTAAGAGAAAGAGGGAAGAGAAAGAGGAAAGTATGAGAGCGGAAGAGAGAGAAAAGAATGAAAACGGAAGCCGAGGAAGAGGAAAGGGAGAATTGAGAAACAGGAGAGTAGAAGAGGAAGTAGAAAAGGAGTGAAGGAAAGACTATGACAAACAGGACGAGGGAAAAAGAAGGAGAGGGGAGTATGAAGAAAAAAACAGGGGAAAGGAAAGAAGAGAAGAGAAACGAGAGAGAAAGAAAAGGAAAAAAGAATAGCTAAAAGAAGCAAACATTAAATAGAGAATAACCAGAGAATGTAAGCAAAGGGAGATGAAATTATATAAAAAGATATACGTTAAAAGTTGAAGTTTAGGACAAGTAAATACGCAATAATCTAATAATCTGTCTTTCTGTCCACGCAATTATCTAATAAAGAAAATATCATAAAACAGAACTAAATGATTAGAAATGCAAATAAATCAACAACTAAAAGGATATATAATTTCTTAATATACATGCAAGTAATATATACAAATCGAACAAAGAATACGCTTGATTACATAATGATAATAATGATAATGAAGATAGTAATGATAATGATGATAATAATGATAATAATAATAAAGATGGTGACGATAATAACTACAACAATAACAATAACAATAATGATAAAGATAATATCAGCGATGGCAGTAATAACAATAATAATATTTATAACAGTTATGATAATAATAATAATAATAATAATAATAATAATAATAATAATAATGATAATAATAATAATAATAACAATGATAATGATAATAATAATGATAATAATAAAAATAACAATAGTGATAACGATAACAACAACAACAATAATGATAGTGGCACTACCATTCGTCGAGCGACTAAAAAGACGAAAATCTTACGTCACAGTTCCAAGGGCGATCTCGTGACCTCGGCTGTAGACTTCCTCGACCAGCTGGTAGTT
>NC_061830.1:32579717-32582217 GCF_019202785.1 Penaeus chinensis
TCGCTCTTCAAACGCCCAAGTGAATAACTTTGCATTAGTCGAGGAGAAGAATAGCAACAGACGTAGATGCGTGAAATAAAAGGAAGGGAGAGATGACACGGACGAAAAGGACATGTACACCCAGGTAGGTGCACAGGTCGTACACCCAGGTAGGCGTAGATAGCAAGGGAGAGATGATTTAGATTCACGCAGGTACGGGGAACGAAGAAGGGGCTTTCGTCCAAGAGTTTATGGGGTCACAGGTCCTTGGTTTTGTTTGTGTGTGATAGGGGAAGAGGGGGCAGGGAAGGGAGGGAGGGAGGGAGGGGTAGGGAAGGGAGGGAGGGAGGGAGGGAGAGAAGGAGAGAAGGAGAGAAGGAGAGAAGGAGAGAGAGAGAGAGAGAGAGAGAGAGAGAGAGAGAGAGAGAGAGAGAGAGAGAGAGAAAAGATGAATGATACAGCGAGAATGTTAAAAAAAAAAAAGGATTTTAAATTATTTTCACGTGAGACAAAGACAAAAATACGTACGAAACACAAAAAAACAACAACAGCAACAAATTATCCCAAAACAAAAACCTTCCCCCTACTCGTCACTACAAACAACAAAAGAACAGCAGCGAAAAAAAAAAAAAAAAAAAAAAAATACCAGAAAAGAAAAGAAGAAATGAACAAGAAGAAAGGTATTGATCCGTGAGGCATCCGCTGACAATCAAGATAACGGATCCTTACACGGGAATCACGACCTTATTGCTATACGCCCATAAAGCCCAGAATCGCCGGGGAGCAGCAACTTTCTCTTCCCTTTGGACTCTTACTTTCGATGCAGCGAGAGTGGACGGGCTTCGAACGTGCTCTTTGTTTGTTTTCTGTTTTCTCTGTTTGTTTGTGTCTATCTGTTTATTTAGCTATTGCTTGTTTTCACTATTATTTGTGTTGTTTATTTATCACTGTGGTCACTGTTGATATTATTAGTGCTATCTTCTTAGCACGTTTTTAATCTTATTATCTCTGTTACTATTACCACTTGTTTTTTATTGTTTTCTTTATCACTAGTATCCCTATCGTCTTTATTGGTATCATCTTTATCTCTCTTGCCTTTTTTGGTATTACTGTTATTATTTTTATTGCTATGATAATTGATGCAGATATTGTTGTCTTTACTACATCACTAAGGTTACCCTTGGTTTGTATCAGTATTGTTATTAAAGTCAATATCCTTTTTTATTTGGTGTTTACTCTTTTTTTTACTAGTATAAGCTTATTTAAAACTTGCTAATTATTTATATTACTTTTTATATTGTTTGTATCACAATGGTTATTGTTGCATTATTGATATCGTTACGTTTATCACTGGTCACTGTTGTTGATTGCTATTCCAATTTTACATTCACTGCTATTACCGTTATCATTATCCATATTCCCAATGGTCACTCTTACTATTGGGCTACTGATTTGACTACAATAATTAAAAATAGCAATGATAAGATACAAATAAGAATAATAATGATGATGATTATGACGTTAATGATAATAATAGTGATGATGATAACAGTATCTAATCAACAATTTACAAAAACTATATATTTAATGAATATGTTTCCAGATAATCCTTATTATCATAAATGTAATGCATTTTCTGCACATTGTTATCTCGATCAATATCACCAAACATAATTATTATCTTCATTTTATAAATAACATTTTCTTTTTTTAAACCATTGGCCTAGTCCAGGGAAATTCATATCAGCTGCTTAAGAAAGTTGCTTTCAGGAAGCAATCTTGAAGCAAGGACCAGTCGCTACTGAATTACCGTGAAAGGACATTTTTTTTTACAAGATATTCATTGCCAATCAAGGACATTATTTCAGCCACGCAGATAATATGTTATGGATAGAAACATTTTCTTGGGTTTTTTTTTTTCTGAAAGGCACGTTTCTATACTCAAACTATGCATACATACATATGCAAACACACACACACATATATATTGCTTATATTCATTATTCATGTTTATGAAACTTATGTCGGACGAAATAAATGCTTGGATTACTACTATGCCCAGCGTTAAAATCCCTTTATGATTCCTCTTTCATGGATTATTCCACTATAACAACGATCGTACTATAACTGCTATTAAAATAATTATCGTCATTATCACCATCTTCACCATCATGTTATTTCTGTTATCATAATAATCATCATCATCATCACCATCAACATCATCATCATCACCATCAACATCAACATCAATATCATCATCATCATCATCATCATCATCATCATCACCATCAGCATCAATATCATCATCATCATCATCATCATCATCATCATTCGAAGCAAGTACACTACACTTGAAGGTTATGCACATTTATTATTTACACAACTCTCTGGCTTTAAAGAGAAAGGGTGAGATTGAGAAAGGGAAGCAGAGAGGACTTCGAGAGGTAGAGGGGGTGGGTAAGGGAGAAAGAGGGGGGATGGAGAGGGGGGGGGGGGTAAGAGAGCGAAGGAAGAGAAGGGA
>NC_061830.1:32649717-32652217 GCF_019202785.1 Penaeus chinensis
AATAATTATCAGCCTCGTTATAAATGTCGTCACAGATTGTTCGAGGCCACATTGGTCCCGAGCCGCCAATGCCTAACCCTGCGCTTATCATCTTCACGCCGAAGGTCAAAACTTTGATGTGGTTTCGGCTTCCGAGAACAATGACGCTCGGACTCGTGATGAATAGGCGTGTTATCTTGGCGTGTGATGCATTGTTCCCGTGTTTATGTCTGGATGCGCTCTACTTCTTTTCTTCTGTTATCCGGGTCGGGAAATCGATATGAAAATTGATAGGGAAAATCGGGCGAACTCATTTTCAATTGCGTAACTCTGGTTGTCTATCGGCATTGTGGCTGATGTCTTGTTTTAAATGTTTTAGTTTATTATTTATATATTTCAGTTGTTTATCCATTCATCTATTCATTCACTTGATTTAATTGCTTGCAAAATGCTTTTGGTGGCTTGACCGTAAATTTAGAAGTACTGACTGTTGTCTTTTCTTCCAGATGGACTGGATTTGGACGCCCTCGATCTGGACGCCTTGGATACTCTTGATTACCTCTTCCCCGATCCGCCCACGCCGCCCACGCCCATGAGGCCATCGTCGCCGTCACCCATGCCGCCCCTCGCAGGGTCCGCCGTGTCGCCGAAGTTAGAACCTCTTGGGCTCCTCGAGAGCGTCGGCGACCTTCCGGAACTGGACTTGGCCATGCCCGCCATGGAGGGCCCGTGCGCCGTCCAGGGGGGCGAGGTCGCGGCGCTCGAGGCCTTCCAGGTTCCCGTGGAGTTTCCCGGGAAAAAGTTCTGCTTCTCGCAGGATAAGATCAGCTGCTCTCCGCCCGCTGGCTCTCTGCCGCCCCTAGATCTGTTCCAGCAGCCTGGCCTCCCGCATCTGGGCGACCTCCCGCCGCCCTCCGTCGACCCGTCTCTGGCGTCGTCAGACCTCTCGGTGGTCGACGTCCCCATGCACGGCGTGGAGAGCTGCCCTCCCTTCGGCATCAACCTTCCCCCGGACATGACGTGGGGGGCGCCGAGAGGTGAGGACGTGGGCGGAGGCGGCCTCTTCTCGCAGCTGCTGGAGGACGAGGTCGAGGAGCCTCCGCGGGTACTTAATGTTTTCCTGACGGGGCACGACTACACTAATAAAATCGAAGGCATGCATCGCCCGCCGTTCCCGCAGTGCCCGCCGCCCCGTCCTATGACCTCCCTGCTGGGCGGCGGCCGGCTTCCCCCGCCCATTCACCTGCAGCCCCAAGAGCCTCCTCCCCCACCCCACCCCTCGCCCCCTCAGCGGCAGGACCCCGCTCGCGACGAGGGGCGGGTGTTCCAGTGCACTCACTCTGGCTGCGGGAAGGTCTATGCCAAGTCATCGCACCTGAAGGCTCACCTGCGGCGCCACACGGGGGAGAAACCGTTCGTGTGCACGTGGCCAGGGTGCTCCTGGAGATTTTCTAGATCTGACGAACTCGCTCGCCACCGACGCTCTCACTCGGGGGTGAAGCCTTACAGATGCCACGTGTGCGACAAGCGATTCTCCCGCTCAGACCACCTTGCCAAGCACCACAAGGTAAATATAGACGAATGCACACTGTATGTTTGTGTCCTGGTATACAACTCACCTTCACCAAAAAGTCATCCTTTTTCTTCTAATATCTACGCATGCGTCATATAACTAAGTTCCCCTTGTTCCTCCTCAGGTGCACCGCCGCGACCGTGTCCTCGCCCTTTACAGCCCCTTGTCCAACGCTCTCCCCGGCCGCCGTCCCCGAGGGCCTCCGCCGCCGCCCGCGCCGCCTCCTCCGCCGCCCTCGCAGCCGCCCACGAGCATCCACATCGGCATCCCTCACCAGTCTCTTCCCCCCATCGTTCACACCGTTGAATTTGGCAACGTGCGGCCGATCCGTGTCTGCCAATAAGGGTCCAGTGTGGCGCGAAGTGAGAGAAAGAGTATCACGATCCGGCAGCCTGGTCGGCCGAGATCTTTGTGAAGACACTTAAACGAGGGCAAATTATTTACATTTCGCACCAAGTACTTTTCGATGCTTCTGTGCTATGGTTGCATCAGAAATAAATGCCCGTGAACTCAAAGGGGACGGGAAGGTGTTAATAAGGTTAGTAGAGACAGTAGATTACTTCATGTACAAGAAATGGGAGTAATTCAACAGTCATCTGTTCGGTGTCTCACAGTCATAAATTCTGTTACTGACGATCAAAAAGGATGTGATTTGATAATGACAGGAATATTCTGTATTATCGGCAACAAAGAACAATGCAAAGATATATCACTATATCTTCTGTTGGACCGTTCAAGTTTTGATGAACAAGTGCCACAGCAACCAACACAGTGCTGCAGCTGCTCTATATTTCTTGAACACAGTTTGCAGAACAGATTTTTACACGTTCTTTTACACTTTTATATGTTTCGTCTAAGGCATAAGTTATATCGCATAAGGAACCCCACTTGATTTTAATAGGAGTGTAATGTAAGTGGGCGCTGGGCGTTGGTAAGCGCCTTTTCCTC
>NC_061830.1:32657217-32667217 GCF_019202785.1 Penaeus chinensis
TACTGAGTGTGCAGAGAGTGACTACCTGTAGATACACACATAACATTAAAGGACTTGTCCATTAAATGTGAAATACTGCATAATCCCTACTACACTAAGTATTACACTTAATGAAAGTTTCTAATTTTAAGTAACTCAAAGCCAGGGATTGTTACCCTTGTCAGCGGGCATGTTTGGAGAACTAGGCAAGCTTTCCATGATCTGTCATCTGCCTTGACTCCTGCAATTTTTCAAAATTTTTCAAAACACATTTTTCAAAATGCTCTGAAGCCATCCTGGACACACTTAGCCAAGGTGTATGTAATTGTAATGTGATGTAACTTGGGCTGACTGCTTCATATACAATGTATTTTGCTATGTATTTATCCACACTATGTGCATTCATGGTTTGACCGGTTCTTTCACACCACAATACTGGGACCCAATGTTTAAAATGATTTCAAGGCAATAACACTTCAGAAAATAAGAATTTGAAATTATATAGCTCTTCACTTCAAAAAGACGTTTGAAGTCAAGGGCTATATGGTTTTCAAAAGATTCCTATTAATTGTTTCTATATTTTGGAAATTATATACTCATACGTAAGAGAATCAAATGAAGATAAAAGCACAGCAGGCAGTAAACTATGGTTTGGACAAGCTGTTCATTCCCATTCAAATCCCTTTTCTATACTGTAGAAACGGACTGTAGGTTAGCTATGATAAGCAATATAGGGGGGTACTTGTGCCGAAACTAGTAAGGTACTGAAGTACAAACAAATGACTTCTAAATTCTTGGACCATTAAAACTGCCGGACATTTGAATACCAAACTAGCATAGTTCAGCTTATAATAATGCTACTACTACTAGTGCTATTATTATTATTATCAATATTATTAATATTAATATTATTATTATTATTATTAAAAGTATTATCATTATTATTATTATTATTAAAAGTATTATCATTATTATTATTATTATTATTACTATTATTATTAGAGTTACTGCTCTTATTATCATTAATAGAATTACTGCTATTACTACTTACTACAGACATTATTACTACTACTATTACAATTATTTTCACTAGAATTACATGCTATTACTAATTACTACAGCCAATATTACTACTAATGCTACCAACACTACTACTACAACCAAAACTACTACTACTGCTGCTGCTACTGCTATTACTATTACTACTACTACTCTACTATTACTATTAATACTACTACTCTACTATTACTATTACTACTACTGTTACTGCTATAACTACTCCAACAAAGAAGTTATAATCACTATAAATAAGAAAAGAAATAACTCAAGAATATAAATAAATAAATAAATAACTGAAATATCAATACCACACATTATTATACAATGGATTAAATCAACATTAATGATAAACCATAAATAATATAGATAATTTTATTAAAAACATTACAAATTCTTCAAAATACTCTCTAACTTTTTATTGTCTCATCAGGTAAATTGTTTTGTTTAGATTTTCAGTAAGACATTTCTGAAGAAGAAAGATTCTGCGGAATAAATTCACAAAAATGAAATACGCAACTGAATACTTTGTACTTAATTGTTCTTTAGCCATGAAACACTAGATATTGAATCAAGAGAGAATGTCCAATCACACTGAACTTATATAACATCACAATACAAACAGAAGCAACATTAACACGTATATGGAAAAAGTCAGCAGAAGGAACAATAAACTGCCGAATGTCATATCTCAAGGTCAAGGGGAACAAGGGAAAGCACTATGAAAAATACAAAGAAATAATAATAATAATAATAAAAATAATACCTTTCTCCTTTGAATCATTCTTTATAATTTCCCCCCTATCTATAAGATTCTTTTCTGCATGAACTAGCACACAATTTTTGCCAGTCTCTATGTCTTCAAGTTCCATACCCTTTTGTTTGTATGGGTTTCTGATATTAAAATTGTTTTAAATAAAATCATTAGCTTGTTTACTGCATTCCTTTCCATTTACTGCTTTAAGGCCAAACTGTTACATTCAAAAGCCAAATAATCAAGTCTTTTATTCATTAGGACAGGAAGAGATCACAGAGAATCAATTATAATACAAAATTGCAAATACATAACGCATATAAAAAGGAAAATTCAACCTGATAAAAGACAGAGAGAGTGAGAGAGAGAGAGAGAGAGAGAGAGAGAGAGAGAGAGAGAGAGAGAGAGAGAGAGAGAGAGAGAGAGAGAGAGAGAGAGAGAGAGAGAGAAAGTATGTGTGAACATGTGTTAAATGTAAAGTCAAGTATGACTTTCATAAATATGATTACATAATTATGCCTTGTAGCTTGAATCACTGGTCTAGCCTATGAAAAAGAGTGTCTATTCAAAAAGTAAAATTAGGAACACAAATCATCATGTAAAAAATAAGTTTTCATGCAAATTCCATTAATTTTGTATAGAGTTATCAAATATAAACTTGGGTTCCATTTTCTTTGAAAGATTATGTACATAAGCAAGTCTGCTAATACATAAAACCACACACTCACACACATGGAGGTAATTACATGTACACATCCATGCCAAATGAATGTTGGGAAATGTGTTAAAGGGGAAACTAGATTTTTTCTGAAGTTAGATTAGTGATTTATGAAAATAAGTGATTCCAAATGCCATGAAGAAAAATTTAACATCCAAATAAAACACAAACACAAACACAAACACAAAAACACACACACTCTCACACATAGACTCACTCACTGTCTCACTGTCTCTCTCTCTCTCTCTCTCTCTCTCTCTCTCTCTCTCTCTCTCTCTCTCTCTCTCTCTCTCTCTCTCTCTCTCTCTCTCTCTCTCTCTCTCTCTCATACACACACACACACACACACACACACACACACACACACACACACACACACACACACACACACACACACACACACACACACACACACACACACACACACACACACACACACACACACACACACACACACACTCACACACTCACACACACACACACTCACACACTCACACACACACACACTCACACACTCACACACTCACACACTCACACACTCACTCACTCACTCACTCACTCACTCACTCACTCACTCACTCACTCACTCACTCACTCACTCACTCACTCTTAACAATAAAAAACAGTTGGCTAAATATATTGCATTATTCTTCACAATTAATAAAAAGTGCAATACTATCAATATAGGTTAAAACTAACAAAGAATACCTATATTAGAACTAAAATAACATATAAAATGAAATTCATATATTCAGACATTCAAAACTTGTGCCACTTAATCTCAGATATTAAAAGCAGAGTAAACTTTACAAAATGCATCATCTGCTTGAAATAACATTACATGTCTTACATAATAGCAAAAAACAATTAATGATGAGACAAATTTACCAACTGTGTTGCAGTAAACCAAGAGGGGGGATAATATTGTAACTGTTTAGCATCTAATACAACTTACTACTGAGGCCAATATGGACACACAATAGTAAACAATTATAAATAAGTCACTATTACCTCAAATATATTAAAAGTTATGAGTTTGAATAAAAATATCACACACACCCTCACAGTCAGCATTGTAACTACTGCTCAAAACCATATTAAAAGAACATTTTCTATACATATTTGCTTACAGAACCTTACACTAGTAAAGTCCATGTCACATAAATAGATTGAAAAAATAGTTAAGTATTACAACTATTGGAAATATATTTCTAATGCTACTATGTGGAATATGTTAAATAATGTTTTCTAAAATAATCTCATGTTTCATTATTGCTAAGAGGTGGAGGTCCTTCCCCATAGCAATGCTTAGCTCTAGGGTCTATGTACAGAGTTTCATGCTGCACCGACTGACTGGATGTGCGGCATTTCACAAGGCAGAGCTCAAAGTGGTCGGACACTGATGCGTATAGCGGGCTGTTATCACTTATCTGGCCCAAAACCTTCTTCAGTAGGGCTTTCTGAAATGCAAGGATTTAATTTTCATTTGCAAACTTTATAAACTCTTGAATTTAGAATGACCTGCAACCATAGGTCATGTCCACATGGGAGCAATCAGCCGGGAGCAATTGGGATCTGGTTCATTTGTGTCTCCTTAATGAATGAATCAAATTTTAAGTGAAAACCGAAACTTCAGCTTTATTTATTCTCCTATATGTAAAGGCTCAAACTGTGATGTTCAAGGGAGAAAAGTTAACCATTAAGTCTTCCTGCACTCACTTACTGACAATGTGGACATGACATGGTACAGTCTTATCAAGCTTCTTGCCTTTGCACACTTGTGCCAACTCAATGCCAGTGTGGACACAGTCTTAAACATGTTTCTGATAAGGATATTAAGCATGGATTTACTGGTATTCAAGTGATGGTAAAAATTAAATATTTTGATACATGATTGTTGTAAATCAGCTTACAAGTGATTTCTAAAATAACAATAGAACAGATATCTATTTCATAATTAAATTTAAACTCTTGTGACACTATAGCAATATACTTTACATCCTATATCTACCAAAATGGTTAATAATAAACAAAATTTACAATAATTTCATTGCAGTCCTTGAAACCATTACCAGAACTCACCTTATCAGGCTGTAGGCAACAGGATACACAATATTCATAAATAGCACAGCATCCATGACTATTGCAGGTGTCACATGCATAGCGGCGGGTTGTGTCTACAGCAACATTGCAACAGCCGGTGCTCAAGCGGTCCACCCTATGGCATACATAACCTGAAAGGCAACCCTGGTTTACATTTCTTTCATAAGTAATTACCCAAAAAGTCACAAGATGGCATAAGACACCATGGACCTCAAGAAATAAGTGGTGGGAAAAAAAATCAAATTTACACGTGTAATACTTATGCACTAGATTTTGCACCACATAAGACACAAAGCATATAATATGCATTCTAAAATTATTGTAAAATATACATATCTAAATAAAACTGCACAATATTCTCTAAAGTTTGCCTCTCGTAGTCCACTATCATTTCCCCTTGACAATGTCCACTACCTGACAACACATATAATTCATGGTATATATACTTTATGTTACCTTAAACTGTAGTCTGAAGTAATATTCTATATCAATAAAATACATAATCTGCAAGCCTGAACAACAAATTATATAATAACTTTAATGAAAATGAAGTTAATGAACATCTTTTCTTAATTTTTATCTTTTTTCATCAAGTATGATTTGAATAGGAATGTACTTAGCTATACATTATGGCATTTATATTCTAAAATAGCATGAATCAATGTGACGGTTCTTATGCCTTAGAAAATCTAATGGAAATGAATAATTCTTAAAGACAGACAATGAGTTTAAGAGGAAAGTGGTTAATAATCCATCTCGTCAAGGTCCTTAACGACTGCTGATGGCAATTCATATGATAAAAACAAGCTAATGTTCATCGGTATTTGCAAGATATCTGGCTTCATATTTACCTTGGTCATCAGCTAGGAGAACCTTTCCTTGCACTGAATTTCTACATGTTGTTACTTTGTCACTTGAAGTTCCATTGGGTGAGTCTGGCCCCCATCGAAATTCCACCCTTCCTCCAACTTCGTCTTCATTTTCGTCAGGAATGCCAGTACCCTGTAAATATAAAATCAGTGGTTTTAAAATATTATTTACATTAACTTCCATAGTGCTTATGGACCAGGGTAACAGTAATTCCATTATCCTGTATGTTAATACTGCTACTAGATACAATGATGCCTGGCAAGATTTTTGAACCAGCCATGAGTGCCAGATTAATTTCTTTTCTAATTCAAAACTGTGTGTATGGGCCAACATCCCAGCAAAGCCACACTATGTTTGAACAAAAGACTATTGTCTGTCATAACTATCATCTGCAAAAAAGGGCATAAAATATCATCTAACAATATTATTAATTTCAATCAGTTCATTTCACTTAAATGTTCAAACAAGGAAAATAAATTCATGTAAATCACATTTTCATTTGGTTTATAAACATATATGCAACACACACAAGCAAACTATTAAACATTTACTGTATGTAAAGTGGTTGTCATCCATGAGCTAATCTGATTTTTTTTTTACACATACATGAATAAGTTATAACTTTGATTCCATGTCCATTAAAACCCAATGGACCTGAGAGACACAAATATTGTAAAAACACTTGGCCAAGGGATGGGTGACAGGAATATCTTGTCATGGAAAACTGTTGCTGAGTGATGGGGACCTCTCATCATGAGTAATAGAGCACTAGATGTGAGACTGACTCGTTTGCGAGCATCTCCAGGATTTCCACTGGCTGTCAAGAGTGAAGTTTACCAGCCATCAACTATGCCAGGGAGAGAGCTGTCTGCATGGACAGTAGGGTATGTTCCCGAATATTTATTAAATGTAAAAAATAACAGTGTAACTTATTGTTACTGTAACTGCACAGTGTAAACTAACTGGAGATAATATGGGGCTTACTCATCAACAAAAACAGTCTATTATTTTGATACAGCTTAGACAAACAACCAATTATGAACTCAGAAAACAGCAAAACAACATTTAGCCTGCAATAAAAAGGGCTAATAGACGAGGCAAGGAGTTTTAATATTACGTGTGAGTGTGAGTGTTGGCCTTAATGCCCAGATTTAGGTCTACACAAAAAAACACCAGCTTAAAAAAATTTGACTAGTTTTTTGTGAATAGGTGAAGGAAACACTAATAAGCAATTCATACATGCCAAAGTAGAATGTATAAAAAAAGGAAACAATATAAACAAGGAAAAGCCTCCAAAAAGACCACGGAAGAAGATAATATTTTAAGGAAGTTGATAACACTAATGAGTAAATCCAACACAAATCAAGTGTGCATGCTCTGCAAATGTGTGTAATTGAATAAGAGAAACCTACTGATAATATAATGTTGCAGAGGAAGGCATGTATATCAACATTTTCCTTGATTTTTGGAAATATTCTATTTTATCTTTTATTGCTATTAGTATTGTTAATAACACTGTAATAATTATAATGTCAATAATAATAATAATCACAGCATCAATATTCAATGCATTACAGAGAAGAAGGAAAGAAGAAGAAAAAGAAGAAGGAGAAAAAGAAGAAGATGAAGATGAAGAAGAAGAAGAAGAAGAAGAAGAAGAAGAAGAAGAAGAAGAAGAAGAAGAAGAAGAAGAAGAAGAAGAAGAAGAAGAAGAAGAAGAAGAAGAGAATCGAATGCACACACACACACACACACACGCATGCACACAACACACACGCACACACACACACGCATGCACACAACACACACGCATGCACTCGCACTCACACACACAAAACACACAAAACACACAAAACACACACACACACACGAAATGAACCCTCTTTAGAAAATTGTATCCTAGCCTTGGTAAGTAGTCGTTAATATCCTCTTTTTTGCATTTATCTACTTATCTTTTAACCAGCATTAAAGAATGTAAAGGCTAGTTAAAAAACCAAACAAAACAAAAATATGAGAGTATTAAGGGTAAGGTGCAGAAGTTGCAGCCCCCCCCCCCCCCCCCAATCAAGAAAAGTCTCCTTGATTTGGGGCAAGGCACTGTCTTGCTGAATTAATCATTTACAGCATTGTATTTTATATTACAAGCTATAAAACAGAACTAATTGTGTATTAATTACTATTCTTAGTATATACTCATCAAATCTATCACCATTTTATCTTTAAATGGTTAATGGTTAAATTAAAAATAAGCCATCAATAAATTGTATTACAAATTTTAATTTAAATCAATTTCACACTAAGACCATAAAAAATATTTCCATATCATTAATATGGACCATATAGTTGAGCTTAAAGCAATTTTGGATAAAATCTTGCCACAAACCTAATTCACTTCTTCTTGCTCCAGATAAAAACATTTTCATAAAATGCTGATATGGTTTGCTTGAAAAAATACTTTGTATAATGTTGGGCCATTAATCCCCAAAAGCAGCTGACATTTCAGTAGATCCATTAAAAGAAAAGAGAAGACATTCCATAACATATCCCTACTCCATGGTCTATTATAGGAAGCAAATAGCATCTATGGGCAGAACTGTATGCTTTTTATATATGTGTATCCTACTGACACAGTCAGTTTCAGGCCTATAATGTGTAGACTGAAATAAATGTGTAACTAGAACTGATTTACTACTAATGTAACTACCATTATCACATGGTAATGGTTAATGGTTAGAATAAACAAATGTGCTAGACATCAAAGGATGCACTGTTTACCCCCAAAGGGATGGTGGTAAACAATGAAGAAAACTATGTAGGAGATGGAGTGGAGGATTTGGGGAAAAAGGAAGGGGTGTATTCTGAAGGTTGAGTAATGACCTGAGTGGATGATTTGGAATGGACTGAGTTGAAAGCAAACATTGAGGAGGAGTATTAGTATCAATGGTCAGAGCCATGGTCAGTGGAGAGGCAGAGGTCGGGAAACTAATGAAATCAAAATTAGATAGACTAGTTGATGAAAGGGCAGCCTTAAATGCCCCTAATAAGGGTAAAAAATCTTCACTATTGGCCAGGGTGAACCTGAAATAAATGGAGAGAAGAAATGGTCTTCCCCTCAGGGTCTCCATAAGGGGTAAGGGCTAGGCAATTAACCAAGGGAAGACCGATGCCCATGGCTCCCGGAGGCTGTTCATGACTGCCATAAAGCTATCCTTTCATCCTTTCAGCATGGCTGTTACACCTTAGGAAGTGGACAGAAGGGGTGAAGAAGAGAAGGACAAGGAAAGGGGAAGAAGAGAGGACCATGCAAAATTAGTTGAGGCGAGGGCTGACGTCCGATGTACAGGTGATCCCTAATTGGGGCCCAATATCCGTCTCCTAAGCCCCCCGCTGACAACAATGAGCAAGGGATTAGGAGGGATCATTATGGTAATTATCATTTTTACAATTCTTCTTATCATTATTACACTCATCATAATTATTACTAAGAAATTAAACCTTGGAATTGTAACATTACTCTGTTAGCTGTCAGTACCACTTACATAGACAGTTTTTCATTTAAATCATCATGCACATGTGTATTCAGTAGCTATTCAATAAATAGCTATGATCTGTCTGCTGTTACAGAATATTTGCCAATCAAGTAATCAATAATTATGCTACTCCTGCTGCGACACCCAACGTTGGCATCATTGTGTTCTGACTCGATTTCTAAGACTCCATATATTGCCCCAGAGATTCTCTAGCTCCACCCACCATCCCTCTTCACACCAATCACTGAAATTAGCTTGACTATGCCCCACCCTCTACCCAAAATGAAAAACTCTCATTAGCAGAGTCTACGTCATAGTTTCCCCTTTTGTGGTCCTACCCTTGTCTCCCTATCCCCCTATCCTTCACCCCATACCCCTCCACCAGGGATGAGAGACTGTATAGGGGGTACACTACCCCCCTCTCCCTGGTTCATTCCTTGGGCTCTTACCCTCCCTCTCCTCTCCTTCATTTCTCAAACATTTTATTCCACATAACTTTGAACAATTGTATATTTGACGATCTTTGCATATCTCTCTCTCTCTCTCTCTCTCTCTCTCTCTCTCTCTCTCTCTCTCTCTCTCTCTCTCTCTCTCTTTCTCTTTCTCTTTCTCTTTCTCTTTCTCTTTCTCTTTCTCTTTCTCTTTCTCTTTCTCTTTCTCTTTCTCTCTCTCTTTCTCTCTCTCTTTCTCTTTCTCTTTCTCTTTCTCTTTCTCTTTCTCTTTCTCTTTCTCTTTCTCTCTCTCTCTCTCTCTTTCTTATGCAAACAAACAAACAAACAAACAAACAAACACACACAAATGCATTTAATAACTTCATATAATAGTTCATTTGTTGGGTCCTAAAAAGTAGGCAACTGATGACCCATTGCTGGCCGAAAGGTTAACTTTGATTACCAATATCTTATCCATTATCATCAAAACTTGCAATCTATGTCAAGGTATTTTTTTCTATTTTAACCACATTCCCCTGTCTCTAAACCCTATTACTCC
>NC_061830.1:32689717-32697217 GCF_019202785.1 Penaeus chinensis
CTGCAGCCCTGACTTTCTTGAGGATGAGGCTTCCTGCTAAACCTCAGGAAGAAGGCGGAGAACTTACTCGCAAGATCAGACCCTGCATCCCCTTCTAATAATTTTATCCTGTTACGCCATGTTACATTTCCCAGGCGATCAGCAAATACTTCGGCAATACAGTGAGAATCGCTAGCACATCCAGGGAAAAACATACATGACATAATGCGAGACAAGAAGCACCCCGAAAGCAACCCTAACAGTGCTGTATATCGCATACCTTGCACCAGATGCGATACAACATACTTTGGTGAAACAGGCCGTGGTTTCAGCACCAGGATCAGCGAACGTAGAGATAACATCCGTCACCGTAGGAATTCCAACGACATGGCGGTACATGTAGATGAAGCTGGACATCTACCGAACTGGAAGGAAGCAGAAACATTATGGAAGCTGCATACATCGCGACGGAGAAAAATGGCAACACAGCATCGGACAGATTCAAGCTACCCAAGATCGCGGCAGCAATTATACGGACAACGAGTGGGAGGTCACAGTCGTCAGGTGTTTCGTCAGTTCATGCCTGATATAAATATACTCCTGGTAACGTGTCGGCCTCTCATCCGAGGGGTCGGCGGTTCGCACCTAGCCCAGGCGCGAGAAGTTGCAATTGTCGCCTGGAGGTTACTGCTGTGGCTGGGCACCACGGCGGGTAAGGACTAAGCCGAGTCAGCACCAGCTCATACACGTTAGCGAGTCGACATTAGTCGACACAGGCCGGGCTTCCCTCATGGGCACTGCCTGGGCGAAGCTCAGCTTTGCATATCGGACTTATCCTTATCCTTTGATGTATGTTTTTTTGACGAAGATATAATTGAAACCGGTAAAATACATCTCTTGTATTGTGAAGATATTAATTCTCATTCATACCTTATATTAATATATACACACACATATATATATATATATATATATATATATATGTATACATATATACATACACCTCCCTCTCCCCATCTACTCGGCCTCCAATTTGTTCAGGCGAACATCGCATCCCTTCACAACGTAAACAGAAATCATTAGCAACTTTATATCATATATCTCTTAAGGCTCGAAGCATGTTTCAGAACCGAGAGAGTGAGAGATAGTCGTTAAGGTAGATATCGAAACCCATGTTGTTATTAATATGAGGTCTCGATATGGTTACACGATACAACTTCTTAAGTGCACCGTTGATTTAATAATGGAAGGCCAGGCTTTCTAATAGGATTAGTTAGCGGTTAACGGCCCTCTCCAATGTCGTTCATTTTGTTTAACAAATATTTGATATTCCTATTCTGTGGTTAGGATTTCTGGCAGAGTTTTCCTTTTGTTTTGTTCAGTTATATTTATCATTATTACTATTGTCATTAGTATTTTGGTTTTTATTAATGTTGTTATATCTGGTAATGCTATTATCATTATAATTACTATTATTATTTTATCATTAATTTTATCACTTTTTATCATTAT
The DNA here is from genome assembly GCF_019202785.1 of Penaeus chinensis. Lineage (NCBI taxonomy): Eukaryota > Metazoa > Arthropoda > Malacostraca > Decapoda > Penaeidae > Penaeus > Penaeus chinensis. The sequence continues at coordinate 32,691,209 of NC_061830.1, forward strand.
TTATTATTATTATTATTATATTATTATTTGATTATGGTTATTATTTTGAGTACGGTTATCATTATTGCTATTATTGTAATTATAGTTATTAATATTGTTATAATTATAGGCGTTGTTAATGTAACTGTTATTATTATCATTATTATCATTTTTATAGTTATTATTGTTATTGTTCTTATTACTATTATTATTATTATTATGAGTATGATTATTATCATTGTTATTAATACTGTTATTTTCATTATCATTAGTTTTATTATGCTTTAATGATAATAATAATAATAATTATTATTATTATTACTGTTATTATTATTATTATTATTATTACTATTATCATTATTGTTATTATCATTATTGTTATTATTATTATTATTACTATTATCATTATTGTTATTATTATTATTATTGTTATTATTATTATCATTATTATTATTATTATTATTATTATTATTATCATTATTATTATTATTATTATTATTATTATTGTTATTGCCATTATTATCATTATTATTATTATTATGATTATGATGATGATTATTATTATTATCATTATAATTATGACGATGATGATGATGATAATGATAATGCCAATAATGATAATGATAGTAATAACACTAGTAATAATAATAATAATGACAATAATGATAGTAATAATAATAATAATAATGATAACGATAACAATAATGATCATAATAATGATAATGGTAAAGTAGTTGAAGATAATAGCAGTAATAATAATAATAATGATAATGATAATAATAACTGATTGATAATAATATAGGTAGCAATAATGATAATTTTGACAATAATGAGAATGATAAGGATAATGACGAAAACAAAATAATGGTAAGGATGCTGATGATAATGATAATGATAACGAGAATGATACCAAGGATAATGATGATAATTACGATAATGATAAGGATAATTCTAAAACTAATAATAATAATGATGGTAATAAAAATAATAATGATGGTAATAATAATAATAACAACGCTAATAATAATAATGATAATAATAATGATAACATTATTATTATTATTATTATTATTATTATTATATAATGACAATGATAATGACAATGATAACAATAATAATAATAATAATAATAATTATAATCAAACAGCAACAACAACAATAATAATGTTAATTATATTATGATACTCATACTACTAATAATAATTATCATAATGATAATGATAACAGTAATAATGAATAAGTTTAAGAATATGAATATAATGATAACATAATGATGATAATGATAATGATAATAATAATAGTGATAATAATAATGATAATTATATTGATGATTATAATTATTATAATGTTAATAATGAAAATAATAATGATCATAACAATAATGCTAATAATAACGATGATAATAATGATAATAAAAGTAATAAAAATAATCAAAATGATAGTAATAGTAATAATAATCATGATATTAATGATGATGATAAAAATGCTAATAATGATGATAACAAGATTGATAAACATGATGATAATAATAACAATGATAATCATGATTATAATGATTGTATTGAAATAGCAATGATAATAGTATTGATGATAATGATAATGGTATTAATAACAATGATAATAATGATAGTAATGATAATAACATTAACGATAATTACGATTACTATAAAACAAACTATTATGATAATAAAAGTGATAATAATGATAATGATGATGATGATAATAATGGTGATAATAATGATGATTCTGTGATGATGATGATAATAATGATAAACATGATGATAATAATAATGATAATGCTAAATATAATAAGGTGACAGTAATAATGATAATAATATTTATGATAATGATAATAATAATCATCATAATAATAATGATGGTGATAGTAATAGTGATAATAATAATAGTAATAATAATAATAATAATAATAATAATAATAATAATAATAATAATAATAATAATAATAATAATGATAATGATAATACTAATTAATAACATTAATAATATTAATAATACTAACAAGAACAACAAAAGAACAATAAGAACAATATAAATGATAATAATGATAAAGGATATTAATAATGATGAAAATGATAACAATATTCGTATTAGTAGTAATAACGATATCAGTAATGATGATAATGATGAAGATGAAGATGATGATGGTAATAGTAGTGATAATGATAATAATAATATTGCTAATAAATATGACTAATACTACTAATAACAATGATAATAATAACAATGATAATAATTTGATAATAATAGTAATAATAATAATAATGATAATAACAATAATGATAATCATAAACGTAATAATAATAAAGAAAATAATTATGATTAAGATAATTATAATAATAATGATTATGATAATTATAATAATAATTATGATGATGATAACTGTAGTAATGAATATGACGATCCTGCTTCTACCACTACTGTTTGGAAAATAATTATGGATAAGTAATTTTGCTAAGTCGTCGCATCCGTTCTCATATACGCAATTGCAATGTTGCATTGTCAATAAATTAACAGAGTTTTCAGGAAAAAAGCTATAAAAAGTGGAGTCCTCGATTTCTTTCTCTGGCCGAAGTTCGCTATAACAAGAAGGAATGTCATTAGACAGAGATAAAGGAAGGAAGCCAATTGTCATCTGAGCTGATTTACAGTATGCCTTTCAATTAATTACATTCCCTGTTGCTTGGAAGTTGAGCGTGTGGTCTGACTTGTACAAGTGTGTTTCGTAAGCTAGCGGAGGAATTGAGTCGCCTTTTACTTCTCAGATAGCCGATGCCTCCATCCTACTGGCGCCGGATACTCAAAAGAGCCTGAAAGTTACGGCGCTGGAGGCTTTGTTTTGCGGCGACTTTTGGCATGGCCTACCTAAGGCGCCGTATCTAAGACTTATGGCCGCATTATTAAACGTTCCCGCGGGTCGGGTTTCCCCAAGAACCAACTCTCCCCTCATTTCGTATACACAAACGTAAGGATGAGGATAAGCCAGATTTGCGAAGCTGAACTATGCCCGGTCTATACCTTTGATGGGAGCCCGACCTGTTCCGCTTAATGTCGACTGGATTAGAGTGTATCAGGTGATGCTTACTCGACAGAGGTTAGTCCTTTACCCACCGTAGTGCCCAGCCCCAGCAGTAACCTCCAGGCGCACATTGCAACTTCATGCGCCAGGCCGGGGTGCGAACCGCCGACCCCTTTGGCTGAGAGACACGTTACCACTGTACTATCCCAGAGGCTTACACAGACGTTTTTATTTCCGGCGCCTTATCCCCGCTTTAAACCTCTCACCGCCGTAAATCCTTACGTCGTCGGATCTTCAGTGACCAAATACAGCTGCTGTTTCAGGCGGCTCTTAGGCAATCTTGATCAATCACAAGCCGTAAATGCTAATCAGCTGAGTTGCTTGTAAACACAACCCGTGACATAATGGGACTTTTTAACTAACATGTTCTAGAATTAGTAACGCTGAAGTAATGTGCAAGATTCCTAATAAAAATAGGTGACCATATTATTGGAAAACATGAGCACCGTGAAATTTAGGAACGAAGTATTGTTTCCTCGAAAGGATGGCTTAGATTTGATTTTCATACCGGTTACCAGATTAAACAATAGTACTTGGACTACATTTTAAAGGCTTACTATATTTGTATATAATCTCTATTTTCTCTAAATGATCATGATGGTCACTATATAATGAAAATAATGACATGAACAGTAATGAAAATAAATACATACAAATAAAAACATTACATCCAAGGCGAAGACAGTACTTAGTGTGATGCCAGTTTACAGATACAAATGAGATACACACCTATTGCCAAAAGCAAATCACTGTTACATTGGAAAATCATACTTACTGCCTAATTCATTAGTCCACGGTTGGTTCATGGACACCTAATAACACTACAGTTGAGCAAAACACAAACTGTTAGGTTGTACTAATTGTTCTATAGCTAAAAAAAAGTAATTTATGCTTTGCCGTAACCCGCAAGGGCTGCTCTCGCCTTGCCTTACACTACGGCGCTTTGACGTACCAATATGGCGGGTCCTTTGCTCTTTGTATGGGAAGAAGGAGCGTTTGAGTATCCGGCCTCTGGTAAGTACTATAATAACCAGTATCATTAGTAAGACAAGCAGTAAAAATGATAGTGACAATTGCTATCATTGTCTTTATTGTTATTCCTATTGTTACTATCGTTATCCCATGTTATAATCATCGCCGTTTGCTTTATTCAAGAGAGAGGCAAAAATCTTTAACAAAAGTTTCTCTCTCGCCAGGATCTCGAGCCGTCGTCCGCTTGACCAGGATCTCGTCAACAACATCTCATCTCTCAACCTCAGCATCACAGACCTCGGCAAAGTGAGTTAACACGAGCATTTTCCTTAACAAATTCCCTAACGTCTTGCTAATTCCCAACACGCTGACCCCCAAAAAATCATTTTATAGATGCTGATAAAGTCCTGTTCCTTTTATTTTCTTAGCTATGTGGTCGCGTGGGCGTGGATGGGCGTGGGTGGCGGATGTGTACCCGGTCCCCTGAGGTCGCGGGCGTGATGCTGGAGGCCGCGTGGGTGAGCGTCGTCCACTGCCAGCGCGTCATGCAGTACGAGCGCTGGAACTGCTCCCTCGGCCATTCCCGCATCATGATGGTCAAGAAAGGTCAGGCACTCTGCCTGTGCGCTAAATCGTGCTGTTTCCAGACAAAAACTTTCGTAGGAATTTTCACTTACGGAAGGATAATGCTGCGTTTCTAACATTTACGTTTTAGATACAGTAGATCTATACATACTAGCTGAATTGCAATCAAGCAGTTTTAATTAACTACTAACGATAATCTCGAATTCCTGTACTTAAACTGGAAAAACCGTAGCACTTGTTTAATGTGGCTAAAAGAAGCAAAACAATACATAAAGACATCTAAAATTATGATATGTATATATCTGCTATGAATTTACCTTGCGAAATCGTAACCAGTGCCAAGAGAATCTGATATTCTGCTGCTCAGGGCATCATTGCATCTCGGACGACTGATCTTTAAGGCAGAGGTTTCCTTCCAGTGTACCGGGAGACGGCGTTGCTTCAGGGCCTGTCGGCGGCCGCCCTCACGCACGTGGTGGCGAGGGCGTGCGCCTCAGGCCGCCTCACACGCTGCTCCTGTGACGAGTCGACCGTGACCCGGACGGAGAACATGCGGGTGTGGCGCTGGGGCGGCTGCGGGGACAACCTAGCCTACGGCACCAGGTGAGAGGGGTGCAAGGGAATGCAGGTGCACGCATCAAGGTGCCTGCGTGCGAGGTCCGCTCATGAGGACCTGCTTGCGAGTGCACGAGCATGTGTGTCTGTGCATTAGTGAGATGCAAGCGTGACAGAATAGCCTTGGCATCCGAAGATCCTACTATGAATACGTAGATATAAACATATATGATGCTCGCGTATGCGCTCGTGTGTGCTTACGTATATATATGATTACATTTGTATATATATATATACATATATATATATATATATATATATATATATATATATATATATGCACATGTATGTGTGCATATACACCTATTTACATATGCATGTATTCTTACGTGTACAAGGCTCCATATGTGGGTATAGTCGCACACACACACACACACACACACACACACACACACACACACACACACACACACACATATATATGTACATATATATACACATATATTCATATATACATACATATATACATATATATACACACATATATATATGTATATACACATATGTAGGCACATATATACATTTATCTATTTATCTATCTATATACATATATATATATATATATATGAATAAACACACACACACGCACACACACATGTATATGCATACATATGTGTATATATATTTATATATATGTATATGAGTGTGTATACATATATATATATATATATATATATATATATATATATATATATATATATATATGTATATACATACATGCATATACATAGATACATCTCTCTCTCTCTCTCTCTCTCTCT
>NC_061830.1:32722217-32729717 GCF_019202785.1 Penaeus chinensis
AGTCGCCGCTGTGGTACAAGTGTTAGGGCGACGAACCGCGGTTGATTAGGAAGGGCATCCAATCAGGCAAGGGCGACACTGCCATATAATCACTCAATAGTGAAATGAGAGTTGAATGTATGGCTGTTAAAAACAATATATATATATATTTTTATATGGATATCTATATATTTAAGTGCCTACACACACACACACACACATACACACACACACACACACACACACACACACACACACACATATATATATATATATACACACACACATACATATAAATATATATATATATACACATATATACTTATATATTCATATAGGATAGTAATTTATGAATAAGATAGTCTTCCAAATCTTTAATCCAATTGTAATTTCAACACTTATAAGTGCATCCACCTACTCCCGAACCATCGCCTAATTACCCAGAAACCCTCCGCCTCTTCCTCCGCGTTCCTCCGCCGCCATCTTGAGTCGAATTAGGCTAATGAGATCACTTCTCCCTGGCCGATGTCCTCTCTCGCCTCCCTGGGAAACGACCTTGCCATATCGCCCTGTTCATCGCTCTCTGCAACCTTTGCCTTTACCTGCACCCTGCTCTCGGTTGCAACTTTCTGTCTCGGGTGTCTGTATGTTTGTCTGTCTCTCTCTCTTTCGATCTCTCTCCCGACTGTCTCTTTTGTCTCTTTTTTTTTTTTTTTTTTTTTTTTTTTTATGTTCGTCCTCTGTCTCCCTCCTTTCTCTCTTTTCTCTCTCTTTCTCTCTTTTTCTCTTCACTCTTTCTCGACCTGTCAACCGTTAATCTCAGCCTCTACCTTCTATCTATCTTTTTCTAATACAATCCCCTGTTCCCTATCCTCTTCCCCACTTCATCTTACCTTCTCTCTTTCCTTCACCTTACTATCCCCCCCTTCCCCTCCCCCCCTCCCCTTCCTTCGCTCTCCCTCACGGGCGTCTGATTCGCCTACCCTCCCCTGCTTCTTTTCTCCCTCCCCCCCCACTCCGACCCTCCATCTCTCCCTCCCTTTCCCCTCCTCCTTACCATTTTCCCTACTCCCTTCTCCGTCCCCCTCCCCCTCCCTCTCCTTCGCTATCCCTTATGGGCGTCTGGTTCGCCCACGCTCACATTACAGCCGGGGGCGCCCACGCAGCCAATGAAGACATGGGGCAGGTCATGCGGAAGATTAGCCTTGGCACCTGCATCACCCGATCCCTGTCTGGCCTCGGGTCGGTCCCCGTGGGTGACTGGGTGAGCCGGGACACAACGTGGGAACACGAGGGCGGCGCGGCGGGGGGAGGCGGGGGAGGAAGGGGGAGGAGGAGGGGGAGGAAGAGAGAGGGAGGGGTGAAGGGGTGAGGGAGGTGGGGAAGGGGGAGGAAGGGGAGGAAGGGGGAGGGAGGGGAGTAAAAGGGAGTGGGAGGGGTGGGGGTAGAAGGGAGGGGAAAAATAGTTTGCATGGGTTGGAGGCGGGAGGGAGGAGGAAGGAATTAAAAAATCAGGAAAAGCTGGGGAGGGAGATGGGGAAAGAAAGAGAAGGGAAGGAAGGGATGAAGGGGGTGAGGGATGGGAGGAAAAGTGTGAAAGGGGAAAGGAGGAGAAGGGAAAAATATTATAAAAGGGGGAGGCAGGGGGATCGAGGGAGGGGGTTAAAGCGAGGGAGAAGGAAGGGATGAGAGAGGGGGTAGGATAGGAAGAGACAAAAAGGGAAAGAGAGGAGAGGACTTTGAAGGGGGGCAAGAGAGTGGACAAGAGGAAACGAAGGAGGAGGGAAAGGAATAATATCAGATAACAGGTAGCAGGAAGAGTATAGAGAAGAGGAGGACAAGAGAAGAAAACAGAGAGGAGAAAGCGGGAGAGAGGAGAAGGCAAGGGATTGAAAAAGAAGTTGGAGGAGGGGGAGGGAGGGGCGTACAGAGAAAGGCAATGGCAGGGGGAGAAGGAGGACGGGGGTGGAGACGGGGCGGGTGTTGGGGGGGGGGGGGGGGGAGGGTTAAACAGAGAAGACCGGGGGACAGGAAGGGACACACGCCACGCTCACGGTCCTTCCGACGCGATGCGAGGGCATTCTCATGTTATAGCGTAACCTTTCATTTTTTTTTTCTCCTTCTTCTTTTTATAATGGGCAGCGCTCAGGCCATTCGATCGGGTCCTCCTGTAACGCACAAGCTGCAGGCTCGGGCGGGGGTTATGGCTGTGGAAGTCGGCCGAGCTGCTTTTCCCAGTGCTTTCGCCGGGATTTGAAAACATATTTGTAAACACACACACACACACACACACACACACATACACATATATATATATATATATATGTATGTATGTATGTATGTATGTATATATGTAAGAGTATGTAAGAAAGAAAGAGAGAGAGAGAGAGAGAGAGAGAGAGAGAGAGAGAGAGAGAGAGAGAGAGAGAGAGAGAGAGAGAGACAGACAGACAGACAGAGAGAGAGAGAGAGAGAGAGAGAGAGAGAGAGAGAGAGAGAGAGAGAGAGAGAAGAGAAAAAGGCGTGAGTAAATATTACGCATCTCTCCCCGCAAGACTCCCCATCTTCAGGAGAGATTTCCCAGTCCAAACCTCAGCACCTTAACCATTGTTCTGCGTACGGTCCTTGAAGATTATAAAAAAAGAAAGAAAGAAAGAAAAAGAGAGAAAAAGAGAAAGAGAGAGAGAGAGAGAGAGAGAGAGAGAGAGAGAGAGAGAGAGAGAGAGAGAGAGAGAGAGAGAGAGAGAGAGAGAGAGAGAGAGACAGAGACAGAGAGAGACAGACAAAGAGAGAGAATAAAAGATCTGTATGTCTGTAAAACACAAACTGTTTTTATTTTTCTTCTTCCCTTTTTCTTTTCTCCAGTTCAGTAGGTTTCGATTTACTCCGTAATACATCAATATCTTAATATCGCTTATCATTTTCTCTTCAATTCATTCCATTTATCTATTAATTTGTCCATTTGACTATCTGTCTATTACCTATTGAAATAATAACACCTCTATAATGAAAATGTCTGAATAGCGCCTTTTAAAGAATTCATAACTTGTGCTTCAAAAAAGAAAGAAAGAAAGAAAGAAAGAAAGAAAGAAAGAAAGAAAAAATATATATATACATTACATATATATATATATATTTATATAATAATAATAATAATAATAATAATAATAATAATAATAATAATAATAATAAATCAAACCTTTGTTATCCTTTAAGATTCATTTCAAATCTAGCCCCTACGTATTCAATTACATCTTCCAGACCATAATCAGATATCAAAATGAAACAGTACGCGATATCTCCCGGCGAATCTCTGTCCGTTTGACTTTTTGCACAGCTGTTCCATTGGGATAAAAGTAACCAATTGTTTTAACAGTGGTCATTGGGTACGAGAGTTTTTATAAACTCGTTTGAGGGAAGACGAAGAGTATCATAATATTATTATTGATAATGGTGTTTTGTTGTTGTTGTTGTTAGCTTTATTATGATTACTGTTTTCATTATTGTTGATTATAATTATTCATTATTATCATAATTATCCTTATCCTTCTTGTCATTATCATTGTTGTTATTATTATCATCATTATCACTAGTGATATTGTTATTATTATTTCAGCATTATTGTTTTTATTATTATAAATATAATTATTATTATTAATTTGTTATTATCATTATTATTATTATTTGACTATTATAATTGTTATCATCATTGTTAACATTATTATTATTATTACGTTTATTATTATCATTATAATTATGATTATTGTTATTATCACTATTATCATTATCATTGATATCTTTATGATTATTACTGTTATCATTATTATTAATATTACCATCATCACTATTATTATTATTATTACTACTATCATTAGTATTATTACTATTATCATTATCATTATTATTATTGCGTTTATTATTATCATTATAATTATGATTATTGTTATTATCACTATTATCATTATCATTGATATCTTTATGATTATTACTGTTATCATTATTATTAATATTACCATCATCACTATTATTATTATTATTACTACTATCATTAGTATTATTACTATTATCATTATCATTATTATTATTATAATTATCATTATTATTATAATAATCATTATTGTTATTAGTATCATTAATTTTGCTATTGGTATCATTATTATCATTACTATTATTGTCCTCATCATCATAAACATCATTATTATCATCATCATCATCATCATACAAATGACCTACCTAGAAAGCTCCGCCCCGTCCGCTAAAATCGCACAGAACGCGGGGTTGAATTAAAACCGAATATGGTTTCTTTCTAATGTCGGGAGCGGTTTGCGTGATCGGCTGTAGATGAAAGGCTGCGAGGAAGCCGGTGTGCTGGAGAGTCTGCGGTTGTCCGTTGCGTGTATGAAACGTGAGCGGGAATGTAGGGTCGCGAGGATTGTTTTTTGCGTGTGTTAGGGCGCGTTAGCCAACATCGTTATTAAACTCGGTTGTCACGCATGCTGTTGTAGCTTTTTTTTTGGTATTGTAGGAGGAGAGGTGTTTAATACTATACCAGTTAAAATGTGGCTGTTTTTTTTACGATCTGATTCTTCTTTGCAATGAAGGTTAAATGCATTCTGTGGGGTTCAAATATCTGCGTTTAATAAATACGTAGTTCCTTCTGGTCCTTTGGCTGTGGCTTATTTTAAATGGTACTAAAATTTCTAGAACCTAAAAATGCTGTTTTCTGTCTTTAATAAAATTTAACCATTTACTAATGGCTAATAATTCCTTTACCTACTTTTGCGGACTTTGGATGTAAAGACAAAGCTCCGGCATTTTGTTAAGTATTTCAGATTTTCTCTTCCCTTTCCCCTTTCCCATTTCGCGGAATTCAAAGCGAAAGACAAGCGCCGTGTAAACCCCATAGTGTGCACACCGTCTTTGTATTGGCTGTGGTTTCCTCTCGCCACACTGGACACGTATATCCCTTTAGATCACACTATATGTATACCACAATGTCATCAGGTTACTCAGAAGCATCAATTTATATGTGTTTTCAAATTGATATTTTTTTTCGTTATCGGTATCACTATAACAACACAAATATCTCATTTATCTGTTTATTCCTTTTCCTTCCAGACACATTTCTTTCTTTCTCATATTCTCCCCCCGCTATTACAAGCCCTTCTCTCATGTTTCTCGTCCTCTAAACTTTATTCCATACCTCTTCGGGATCTCATGTTAGGTCCGTCGTTGCGGTAACACGCAGGATTTAGATTAGAGTTACAGCTGCATTTTAGCGTCCCCATAGCAAGGACGAGGCACTCGAGGAGGTTCACGCGGAAGCCGAGGCCGAAAAGGGATGAAGAGGCTCTCCGTATGGCTGATTCTGATGGTGTAGGCACCGTGCCACGGCGGACACCGGTTTCATACTTAAATCATTCATTATATACACATACATGTAAATACATGTATACATACATAAATGGGTACATTCATCCATATGCAGATATATATATATATATATATATATATATATATATATGTATGTATGTATATAGAAACGTATATATATATGTATATATGTATATATATGTATGTATATGTATGTATATAATGTACATATATATTTATATGCATATATACATGTATATATATTCATCTATCTATCTATCTATCTATCTATCTATCTATCTATCTCTAAATAGATAGATAGATATATGTGTGTGTGTGTGGGTGTGTATATTAAAAGTTATATATATATATATATATATATATATATATATACACATATATATACACACACATATATATATATATATATATATATATATATATATATATATATATATATATATATATAATAGCAGTTTACCTACCCACTTAAACAGCAATTCATAAACCCTCTCCCTGTCACCCCCAGCCTCGACACAACTGGGGCTGCTACGAGCGACTTCGAGGCCCCTACAGCCCCAGCAGAGACGTCGGGCGGAACAGCAAGTCGCTGACGGAGTGCAACTGGGTGAGATTCCTGTGCGTTTGCGCCCAGTATACTCCCCAAGTGAACATGGTGGCCACACTCACGACACACACGGTTATCACTTTTACAGTTACGAGGTGAGTCGGCTTCGGGCGTGGGTGAAGGTTTTGGGTCTTTGTCCCGGCGGTAAGAACGATAATAATAATGGGAACAACGATAATGATGATAATAATAAATGTGAAACAAATAATGATAACAAAAATAATGATGATAAAAATACTAATGATATTGATAATGACAGGGATAATGATGTTAACAATAAATGTTTTGATTATTAATATCTTTGTCAATATTATCATTCCTGTAATGACCACCATTATCATATTTAACGCTGATGTTCTTAACCGTTTCATTATCATCATTGTGTGTGTGTGTGTGTGTGTGTGTGTGTGTGTGTGTGTGTATTCGCTGATTTGCGTTTGGTGATATGCTATGTTAATCTTGTGTACCGCAATGGATTAAGATGATCAAAGGGTCAAAACAGTCTTATTAGTTCACCAAAGAATTCGATATCTGGATTCTTATCAGTAATTTACTTATTAGCCAATTATCAGTTATATGTGAATGTTATCATTTGAGCAGAAAGTCAGAATGTGCTATTGTATTAAACCTTTGATTAGCTGAATGTTACCTCTTAAGTTCAACAATTAATGATAATTATAAGTTTAATATTAATTTAGTCTGACAATACATATATCACATACATACTTATATTATACATACATACATACATGCACACATACATATATACATGTATACATATGTACGTATGTTCATAGGTACGCAAACCTATAGATGTATACATAGAGATCAGGAGAGAGGGAGAGAGAGAGAGAGAGAGAGAGAGAGAGAGAGAGAGAGAGAGAGAGAGAGAGAGAGAGAGAGAGAGAGAGAGAGAGAGAGAGAGAGAGAGAGAGAGAGAGAGAGAGAGAGAGAGAGAGAGAGAGAGAGAGAGAGAGAGAGAGAGAGAGAGAGAGAGAGAGAGAGAGAGAGAGAGAGAGAGAGAGAGAGAGAGAGAATGAGAGAGAGAGAGAGAGAGAGAGAGAGAGAGAGAGAGAGAGAGAGAGAGAGAGAGAGAGAGAGAGAGAGAGAGAGAGAGAGAGAGAGAGAGAGAGAGAGAGAGAGAGAGAGAGAGAGAGAGAGAGAGAGAGAGAGAGAGAGAGAGAGAGAGAGAGAGAGAGAGAGAGAAAGAAAGAGATAGAGATAGAGATAGAGATAGAGATAGAGATAGATAGATAGATATATATATATATATATAGATAGATAGATAGATAGATAGAGAAAGAGAGAGAGATAAATTAAGAGAGAGAGAGAGAGAGATAGAGAGAGAGAAAGAGAGAGAGAGAGAGAGAGAGAGAGAGAGAGAGAGAGAGAGAGATAGAGATAGAGATAGAGATAGAGATAGAGATAGAGATATAGATAGATAGATAGATAGATAGATAGATAGATAGATAGATAGAGAGAGAGAGAGAGAGAGAGAGAGAGAGAGAGAGAGAGAGAGG
>NC_061830.1:32734717-32744717 GCF_019202785.1 Penaeus chinensis
TCCCTCTATTTATCTATCTATCTACATGTATATCTATCACTCTATCTATCTGTCTATCTATATATGTAGCTATCCCTCTATTTATCTATCTATCTACATGTATATCTATCACTCTATCTATCTGTCTATCTATATATGTATATATCCCTCTATCTATATATCTATCTATATATATATCTATCACTCTATCTATCTGTCTATTTATATATGTAGCTATCCCTCTATTTATCTATCTATCTATATATCTATCTATCACTCTATCTATCTGTCTATCTATATATGTAGCTATCCCTTTATCTATCTATCTATCTTCATATATATCTATCACTCTATCTATCTGTCTATCTATATATGTATCTATCCCTGTATTTATCTGTCTATCTACATATATATCTATCACTCTATTTATCTGTCTATCAATATATGTATCTATCCCTTTATCTATCTATCTATCTACATATATATCTATCACTCTTTCTATCTGTCCATCTATATATGTATCTATCCATCTATTTATCTATCTATCTACATATATATCTATCACTCTATCTATCTGTCTATCTACATATGTATCGATCCCTCTCTCTATCTATATATCTCTATGCTTTAACTATCTATCTATCTAGCCATCTTTCTGTATATTTATCAGTCTATATATCTAGTCATCTATCTGTATATCTATTTATCTATCTGTCTATCTTTCTATATATGTGTGCGTGTTTGTATTTGCGGTTTGTGTGTGTGCCTAAGAGTACCAACCGTTTATACATTTAAATTGCCTCTTATTGCTTTTTGCTCCATGCAATTTTGCACTATCGCTTCAGATTGCTGTGTGTGTATGTATGTATGTATGTATGTATGTATGTATGTATGTATGTATGTATGTATGTATGTATGTTGTGTGTGTGTGTGTGTGTGTGTGTGTGTGTGTGTGTGTGTGTGTGTGTGTGTGCGCGCACGCGCTTGTGTGTGTGCTTGTGTGTGTTTGCGCATGTATGTATGTGTATGTTAGTGCATCTCGTGCCTGACCTTTCCAGACGAGCCGCTGGACCTCTCGCAGCTGCTGGTGGTCGGGCGCGCGCAGTCGGCCGACAGCGACGAGCGGCGGTCGGTGTCGTCCGAGTCGTCAGTCTCCTCCTGCGGCGCCTCCGAGTCCTCGCAGGCGTCGGCGGGGGATCCTTCGTCAGGCAGGTCGGTGCTCAAGGGAACCGGGCTTTGGTGCGGCCGCGGGGAGGGTTGGGGACTAGGAGGAGGATTAGGAGGAGGAGGAAGTTTAGAAGGAGGAGGAGGAGGAGGAAGAGGAGGAAGAGGAGGAAGAGGAGGAAGAGGAAGAGGAGGAAGAGGAGGAGGAGGAGGAAGTTTAGAAGGAGGAGGAGGAGGAGGACGAGGAGGAAGAGGAGGAAGAGGAGGAAGAGGAGGAAGAGGAGGAAGAGGAAGAGGAGGAAGAGGAGGAGGAGGAAGTTTAGAAGGAGGAGGAGGAAGAGGAAGTTTAGAAGGAGGAGGAGGAGGAGGACGAGGAGGAAGAGGAGGAAGAGGAGGAAGAGTAAGAGGAGGAGGAAGTTTAGAAGGAGGAGGAAGAGGAGGAAGAGGAAGAGGAGGAAGAGGAGGAGGAGGAGGAAGTTTAGAAGGAGGAGGAGGATTAGGGGGATAGTGTTAACGAGTGTAAGAAGGAATGATAACAATTAATAATTAATGATAATAATATTCTTATTCATTGGACATTATTATTGTTGACTAACATTGTTATACTTTTTATTCTTATTGATAATTTGCTTTATTGTTATTAGCATTGCTTTTCATCACCGTAGTTATTGTTATCATGTTATTTTCTTTAACTGTAATAATATACTTTCTGCTCTCACATTCACACATGTCATTACCACTTTTCCCCATAACAAAAAATAAATAAACATACAGATAAACAGACAAAAAAAAAAAAAAAAAAAAAATGAAAACGTAAATCAGCTTAATACACCAACACCTTTTCTCTCTCTCTCCCCCCCCCTCCCCCTCCAACTCGTAGACTGACCGACCCCTTCGCGCTGCAAGAGACCTTCGGCAGGAGCTACGACGTCGGCACTCCCTACGAAGTCCCTGTGCCTCGCCGACCCCGAGAGCGGTCCCTTCTGCCGTGCCACATCTGCGGGAAAATCTTCGACCGACCCAGCCTCCTCAAGCGACACATGCGGACTCACACAGGTGGGTGCAGTTGTGTATTTATAGCTTAAAACTATAAGAAGAATAAATAAAAAATAAAAAAAAGCCTGAAAAAGAATAAAATATTTAAGCTCAATCCAAATCTACACCTCACCTCCCCACCCCACCAACCCCTACCCACCTAATTCCTATTAATACCTCCCTCATCTATCCTCTCATTATTTCTGGCTTCTTCCCTTTTCCCCAACAGGCGAGAAGCCCCCACTATGTATGTATGTATGTATGTATGTATGTATGTATGTATGTATGTATGTATGTATGTATGTATGTATGTATGTATGTATGTATGTATGTATGTATGTATGTATGTATGTATGTATGTATGTATGTATGTATGTATGTATGTATGTATGTATGTATGTATGTATGTATGTATGTATGTATGTATGTATGTATGTATGTATGTATGTATGTATGTATGTATGTATGTATGTATGTATGTATGTATGTATGTATGTATGTATGTATGTATGTATGTATGTATGTATGTATGTATGTATGTATGTATGTATGTATGTATGTATGTATGTATGTATGTATGTATGTATGTATGTATGTATGTATGTATGTATGTATGTATGTATGTATGTATGTATGTATGTATGTATGTATGTATGTATGTATGTATGTATGTATGTATGTATGTATGTATGTATGTATGTATGTATGTATGTATGTATGTATGTATGTATGTATGTATGTATGTATGTATGTATGTATGTATGTATGTATGTATGTATGTATGTATGTATGTATGTATGTATGTATGTATGTATGTATGTATGTATGTATGTATGTATGTATGTATGTATGTATGTATGTATGTATGTATGTATGTATGTATGTATGTATGTATGTATGTATGTATGTATGTATGTATGTATGTATGTATGTATGTATGTATGTATGTATGTATGTATGTATGTATGTATGTATGTATGTATGTATGTATGTATGTATGTATGTATGTATGTATGTATGTATGTATGTATGTATGTATGTATGTATGTATGTATGTATGTATGTATGTATGTATGTATGTATGTATGTATGTATGTATGTATGTATGTATGTATGTATGTATGTATGTATGTATGTATGTATGTATGTATGTATGTATGTATGTATGTATGTATGTATGTATGTATGTATGTATGTATGTATGTATGTATGTATGTATGTATGTATGTATGTATGTATGTATGTATGTATGTATGTATGTATGTATGTATGTATGTATGTATGTATGTATGTATGTATGTATGTATGTATGTATGTATGTATGTATGTATGTATGTATGTATGTATGTATGTATGTATGTATGTATGTATGTATGTATGTATGTATGTATGTATGTATGTATGTATGTATGTATGTATGTATGTATGTATGTATGTATGTATGTATGTATGTATGTATGTATGTATGTATGTATGTATGTATGTATGTATGTATGTATGTATGTATGTATGTATGTATGTATGTATGTATGTATGTATGTATGTATGTATGTATGTATGTATGTATGTATGTATGTATGTATGTATGTATGTATGTATGTATGTATGTATGTATGTATGTATGTATGTATGTATGTATGTATGTATGTATGTATGTATGTATGTATGTATGTATGTATGTATGTATGTATGTATGTATGTATGTATGTATGTATGTATGTATGTATGTATGTATGTATGTATGTATGTATGTATGTATGTATGTATGTATGTATGTATGTATGTATGTATGTATGTATGTATGTATGTATGTATGTATGTATGTATGTATGTATGTATGTATGTATGTATGTATGTATGTATGTATGTATGTATGTATGTATGTATGTATGTATGTATGTATGTATGTATGTATGTATGTATGTATGTATGTATGTATGTATGTATGTATGTATGTATGTATGTATGTATGTATGTATGTATGTATGTATGTATGTATGTATGTATGTATGTATGTATGTATGTATGTATGTATGTATGTATGTATGTATGTATGTATGTATGTATGTATGTATGTATGTATGTATGTATGTATGTATGTATGTATGTATGTATGTATGTATGTATGTATGTATGTATGTATGTATGTATGTATGTATGTATGTATGTATGTATGTATGTATGTATGTATGTATGTATGTATGTATGTATGTATGTATGTATGTATGTATGTATGTATGTATGTATGTATGTATGTATGTATGTATGTATGTATGTATGTATGTATGTATGTATGTATGTATGTATGTATGTATGTATGTATGTATGTATGTATGTATGTATGTATGTATGTATGTATGTATGTATGTATGTATGTATGTATGTATGTATGTATGTATGTATGTATGTATGTATGTATGTATGTATGTATGTATGTATGTATGTATGTATGTATGTATGTATGTATGTATGTATGTATGTATGTATGTATGTATGTATGTATGTATGTATGTATGTATGTATGTATGTATGTATGTATGTATGTATGTGATGATGATAGTGATGATGATAATAATGATGATGGTGATGATGATGATGATAATGATGATGATGATGATGATGATGATGGTGATGATGATGATGATGATGATAATGATAACGATAGTACTAATAGTTATGATAATAATGGCAATACTACTAAGAATTATAAAAATAATAACAATAACAAAAATAATAACAATGACAATAATAATAATAACAATAACAATAATAATAATAATAACAATAACAATAACAATAATAATACAAATAAAAACAATAAAGATAATGATATTCAGAGTAATAACAATGATGATTTTGATAATAATGATAATAACAATTACAATGATAGTAGTAATAATAATAATGATGATAATACTAATAAAAATGATAATAATAGTAATAATGATATTAATAATAATAATAATAATAATAATAATGATAATAAAAATAATAATAACAGTGATAATGATAATGATGATAATAACACTACTACTACTATTATGAGAGTGGACTACGACTACTACTGTTACTGCTGCTAATAATAATGAAGGTAATGATAATAATAATAATAATAATAAAAATAATAATAATAATGATAATAGTAATAGTAATAGTAGTAATAATAATATTAATAATATAAATAATAGTTATAATAATAATAATAATAATAATAATAATAATGATAGTAATAGTAATAATAATGATAATAATAATGATAATAATCATAATAATAATAATAACTATGATATTGATAATAATAAAAATATTGATGATACTACTACTACTACTACTAATGATAATGATAATATAATAATGATAATAATAAGATGATAAATATAATAAGAATCATCATTATCATCATTATCATAAAGAAAATAAGGATAAAGATGATTAGAACAATATGATAATATTGACAAAACCCTAACATGATAATAATAAGAATAATACTGATAACTAATGCTACGAAAAGTAATGAGACCAATGCTATATATATATATATATATATATATATATATATATATATATATATTTTTTTTTTTTTTTTTTTCTTTTTTTTTTTTTAATCTTTATTACCTCAGTTATATATCTGTTTAATATTTCTACTGTCCTGTTCACTGCCACTGCTCTTTTTATGATTATCATATCACCGTGATCATTATAGAAAAGCTGTGTAGATATAAGCTTAACACCAACACCAAACATAAGTAAATAAGACCCTCCCCGCCCTTTTTTCTCCATGCAGGACAAGCCCCACAAATGCGGCGTGTGTGGGCGGTCCTTCCCAACGCCAGGGGATCTACGGTGCCATACCTTCGTCCATACGGGGCAGTGGCCTCACCGGTGCCCTGTCTGCTCTAAGGGCTTCAGTAAGCTTACGAACTTGCGGAATCACCTGCTGCTCCATTCAGGTAAGTGGTCCACGTGGGTTGTGAATGGGTGGTTTTGTGAATGGCCTTAGTTCTAATGAATTGATGTCTCGTATGGTTTAGTGTTTGTTGTTGTTGCTGGGTGGTTCGGGTTTATTTGATCTCCCGGTTGTAAAGTTTGTTTATGGTGTTATTTATATTTTCAGGAGTAAAAACGGGTGACACTGGATCAACAAATAATGCAGCTCTGACTCATGCCATGCTGTAGCAATAGTACTACTGTTCTTGGTGGTTTAGCATTTATCCTAGTACACAGTGGTTGCCATGTCCTCCGGTGTGTTACAGGAAACTGGTCGTGGAAAACATGAAATCAATAAAAAAAAAATCAACTTTCGAAGCTCTTCAGAACAAGAGACGTGACATTATCCTTAAAAGGGCACAATACTGTAACAAGTCTAACTAGTGAATCCTAGTCGAAGTTTTACAAAACTAAAAACAAATAATAAAATTATTAAAAAAATAAATAAATAAATAAGAAAGTAAAACACAAAAAAAGATGATAGTAAAAAAAAAAAAAAAAAAAAAAAAAAAAAAAAAAAAAAAAAAACGAGAAGGAGGGGAAAACAATAAGACAAGAGTTTTAGACAGCGGTGTCTAAAAGCACTCCAACCTCAACCAACTTTTGAAGGTTAAAGTGTGGGAAGTGTTGCCAAATGTCCTTGAGACTATTAGGAGCAACATGTCCAGGTTAAAGCGTCTCATTCAGTCTATAATGAAAGCGATATCACTGTGGTTTAAAAGAGGCCTAAGATTCCTTAGGCCTAGTCTCAAATAACTTGGCTAAAAGCTATACAGGAGGCATGCGAAGTCCTAACGATACTCTGTGTTTTATACATAATTTAAGTCTTCCAGTGTGATTGAAATACGAATTCAGGATCTCAAAAGACAATGCGTGTGAACATTCATAAAATCAAAAACCCACCTACACGTACACACTTAAGATAAAGTCTTATCTCCCAAGTGACTAACACATTATCGTTATGCAGTCAACACTACTATAATTGCAGTGATTGAGGTAACGAATTCTATAATAATGACAATGATACAGATTACAAAAGTTATATTGCAGGCAATGATGGTGATAGTAATAAGGATTTTCGTAATTGTAAGAATAACGACAATGATAATAACAGTAAGATAATATTGATAATGTTAAACGTAACAGTAATAACAGGATAATTTTAGTAACAGTGATAACAATTATTATATTAATAGTGAGAACAATACCCATTTTGATTACCATAAGAGTTGTGATAATGAAAGTTAATAATAATACTACAGTTGATAATACTGATAACAGTGATATAGATAATTATGATGATGAAGATAATAATAATCATAATAAAAATAATGATAATGAGTCTACCAGTCATAGCAACAACAATTCCAAAAACAAGAAGAGCAAAAGCAACAATAATAATAATGATAGTCATAATAGTAATAATAATGATAATAATGA
The DNA here is from genome assembly GCF_019202785.1 of Penaeus chinensis. NCBI lineage: Eukaryota > Metazoa > Arthropoda > Malacostraca > Decapoda > Penaeidae > Penaeus > Penaeus chinensis. The sequence continues at coordinate 32,742,323 of NC_061830.1, forward strand.
CGATAATAATGATGACAGTGATAGTAATAATAATAGCAATAATAATCATGATTATAATAATAACAATAATAACAACAATAATGTCATACTACAACAACATCAATAATGATAATGTTAATAATGAAATTATAATAATAATGAATGTAATAATAATAACAGCAATATCGATAGTAATGACAATACTAAAAACTGGTAATGATAATAATAAAAATAATAAGGATATCAATAATAATAATAATAACAAATACAACAATGATAACAATAACAAAGCCTGTGATACAAGATACTGAAAAGTATAGTTTTGATTATTTGAACATTATTATCTTTATTGTTATTGTTATCACTATCATTATTATCATTATTATTACTTTTATTATTATTATTATATTTATTATTGTTATCATCAATGACATTATTATCATACTTATTATTATTGTTATTATTGTTATCATTATTATTTTCGTATAATAATTTTTATTATTCATGTCACCATCGTTATTAAGATAATTAATATCATTATTGTCATTATCATTATCATGATCAATATTTTTAATATAATCATTTTGTAATAGTTAATATCAGTAATATCATTATTATTATCATCATTATTATTGTTATCATTATTGTTATTATCATCATTATTATTGTTATCATTATTGTTATTATCATCATTTTTATTATTGGTATTATTTTATATATTATTATTATTTATCTATTATTATTATTATTATTGTTATTATGATAATTATTATTATTATGATTGTTATTATTATTATCATTACCATTTTAGTACTACCGTTAGCAGCAGTATCATTATCGTCATTATTGTCATAATCACTATCATTTATCATTATCATAATTGTTATCATTATTAGCATCATTATTATTGTTTTTGTTGTTATTATTACTCCTGTCATTACTAGTATTACTATTGTTCATTTTTATTATTCCTATCGTCATTATTGACATCATCATTACTGTCATTATTATTATTATATTATTATTATTATTGTTATTATTATTATCATTATTATTGATATCATCATCATCATCATCATCATTATTATTAATATTATCATTAGAAGTAGTGGGAGTAGTAGTCATATCATTATCACTATTATTACTATAATTTTCATTATTACCACTATTATTATCACTACTATTTTTATAATTGATATCATTAGCATCATCATTGTTATTTTCTTTATTATCCTTATTGTTTTATTATTATTATCTTTATTATTATTATTACTATGGTAATGATTATTTTCGTTATTGTTATCACCATTATCATTATCATTATTATTGTTAACATTATTATTATTACTGTTACCACTATTATTATCATTATCACTAGCATCATTATCATTGTTATATTATCATTACTATTATCATTTTTATTAATGTTATCATTAGCATCATTCTTCTTCTTTTTCTTCATTCTTATTACCTTTATTATTATCATTATTATTATTATTATTATTATTATTATTATTATTATTATTATTGTTATTATTATTATCATTATTATTATTATTACCATTATTATTATCATTATTATTATTATTATTATTATTGTTGTTGTTGTTGTTGTTATTTACCTTTATTGTTATTATTATTATTAATATTATTTTCTTTATTATTATTATTATTATCCCTTATAATTTTATTATTATTATCATTATCATTATTACCATCATTATCCTTTATCATTTTATTCACTATTATCATTATCATTGCTATTGTGATTATTATTATTATTATTATTATTATTATTATTATTATTATTATTATTATTATTATAATTGTCATTATTGTTATCATTATTATTTTCACTATTTTCCTTATGATTATCATTATTATTATTATTATCATTATTACTATTATTACATTGTTTTTGTTATTATTATTATTATTATTATAATTATTATTATTATTGTTATAATTATTATTATTATCATTATTTATTATCGATGTTATAATTGATTATGATGATGATGATTATGTATTAATATTATTTTATGATGTATTATGTTATTAATATTAATTTTATTATTATTATTATTATCATTATTATTATTTTCATTATTATTGTTATATTTTTATATTGTTGTTACTACTATAGTATATAACTTTTATTACTATTTTTTTTACTCAAGTATACATTTTTATTCTTATCAGCATCATAATTATAATAATAATGATAATAATAATGATTATTATTATTATTATTATTATTATTATTATTATTATTATTATTGTCATTATTTATTTTATAAATACCATTTATAAATACCAATATTATTATTTTTTTGTGATTTTTGTCACAATAATCTTTATTTTTTACTATTATTATTATTATAGTTATTATTATTGTTATTATTATTATTATTAT
>NC_061830.1:32759717-32767217 GCF_019202785.1 Penaeus chinensis
TGTATATAACAATGACAGTCAAGATAATAATCATAATAGTAGTAGGAACAATGACAAAAATATTATTATCATTGCAGTTATTATTACAGTTATCATCACCATCATCATCATCATCATCATCATCATCATCATCATCATCATCATCATCATCATCATCGCCATCATCATCATCATCATCGTCGTCATCATCAATTATCATCATCGTCATCGTCATCATCGTCATCATCATCAATCATCATCACATCATCAATATTATCATCATCACGTTATCATCATTATCATCCTCATAATCACCACCATCATTATTATTATGAAAGTATTAATCTTTTGCGAATGTAAACTGTAAGCAGTATACCTGATTAAGGGTATACACGTTCAATAATTACTAATTCAATTAAAACCGTGAATGTTCGTTTCTTCTTGCACTTTCTTATGCATTTCATTTCAAATATAATGCAAAGCCTGTTTGCACTATTTAACATTGTTTATTTAATAACAAGGATTATATTGTTATATTTGAATGCAATTGTGCTACCAGATAGAATCCCAGCTCGATAATCATAGAGCGGCTGCGTCATTCTATATACGAATTTAATTTGATAACTCTCTTTACACAGATGTCTTATGAATTGCTTAGTCAAAAAGAGGAACCCATTAGTAGAACTACCTGTTTTACCTATATACGCTTTTCCTTGATTTTCGTTTCTGCATTGTTGTTAGTATTGTTAATAACATAATAATGATAATGCCAATAATAATAACACCAGCATCGATATTAGTAGCATTAAAAAAGAATCCTAACAGCTCAAAAAAAAAAACACAAAAAAACGAAAATTAAGTGAAGGAACGAGGTCCACTGACTCCTAGGGGGCTGAGCCCCTGTGGAGCCGCGTATTTATAAACACATTTCACAGAATAAAACTACATTCAACATTGTCTGTTCGGCGGCAGTGGTTAATCACATTACTCCAAAAAAATCCATAATCCGAAATACGATTATGAAATGAATCCACATCACCTGCCATGAGTTTTAAAATGCATACAATAGGTCGTTTCAACATCATTCTAGCCATTCAGGTGGACCACAGTATCACATAACAAATTAATGAACACCATGTTATCATCACTTTTATCTGTATCTTTATCGGATTTTTGTTTTATCTATATGTTATTGTTATTATTAGAATGATCCTGCTAGGTAGAAAAAAAATATTAATTAAAATTTAGATGATAATGATAACAAGTGTGATGATTATGAATATCCTTATTATTAGTGTTCCCTGAACATTTTTAATGCGAGCACGTTGGATATATATATATATATATATATATATATATATATATATATACGTATATATATATATGCATGTATGTATGCATACATATATATATGTATACACACAAACACACCCACACACACATATGTATATATATGTATATACATACATTCATACATACGTATATACATACACATGTAAATACATATGTATTTGCATATTCATATATGTTCTTTATATACATATATACATATGTACATATACATATACATACACACACACATATATATATATATACACAAATATGCATACAAATATGTATATACATATACATACACACACGTGTGTATATATGTGTGTGTGTGTGTGTGTGTGTGTGTGTTTGTGTGTGTATAGGAACGAGAATTAGTCTATGTTGAGAAAAACGCCTTTGAAAGCTCCATTAACTGAAATTCGACAAATGATAATTCACGAATAAAAACTTTTGTCTGTGACTAATTAAACTGTTTGTAAGGCTTTTTTTTTTGTGTATAACGAAAATAACGATTTTTTCATTATTACTTTTTAAAATTTACTGTAGTGCTTTCAAAACAAACATTGCAGAAAACGTATTTTTTGTTGATTGAATAATGAAGTAGAATATTTGCTTCTCAAACCACTATCATATCACTACCACTACAACTACCACTTCTAGGTTTGATTTATCAAGCATATCCGTGTGTGTGCTCACGCGCGCGTGCGGGCGATGTGCGTGTGCATGAATGCAGACACACACACACGCCCACAAACACACATACACACACACACACACACACACACACACATATATATATATATATATATATATATATAGATAGATAGAGAGATAGATTGGTAGATAGATAGATAGATACATACATACATACATATATATATATAGTGCAGAAAATATAGGATACCTATATATGTATGCATATACATATATTTTTATATATATCTATATATATGAATCTACGTGTGAGTGTGTAGTCATGAGATATTTTGATGAATATACGTCTTACTTCCCATGATATATCTTTTTCGTCAACGAATAAAAAGTAGCTTTGCATACTGACATGGTAAATATACAATTGTTCAGATTTAGATGCAAGTTGTGCAAGACCCTATTGCTTTGTTGAAATACCGGGTTTAGTATGCAAAACCTAACCAACACCTCGACGTGGGAAGGGAAAGTTCGGGCTTCCAGTCTGTTTCACACTACGACGAAGCTGCCGACATCTGGGATAGAACCTGACCGTAGCACGACGTCGTAGATGGATTTATGGGCGGATGTGCTATATTGGGAGATTGGCTCAGGAAGTATCATCGACTTAAAAAAAAAAAAAACATTTCGATCTGCTCCGCAATCTGCTCCATGGAATATAAAAGATATGTTCTAATCATTCAACAAAGATTACCGTAGGAATGGCGTCGAAAAGTATGGAAAAAATGCCATACTCTTGCAAGTAACAGCATCAGCACTGGACTCTCTCTATTGTGGCGAGATATGAAAGGAGAAGCGCATTACGCCCTTTTCACACAAAGCTTGAATTTTGATGAAGGCTTAAAATTTATAGGGAAGAGTGAATAGATTTCTTTCAGTGAGATTTCTCTCTCTCTCTCTCTCTCTCTCTCTCTCTCTCTCTCTCTCTCTCGAGAGAGAGAGAGAGAGAGAGAGAGAGAGAGAGAGAGATAGATAGATAGATAGATAGATAGATAGATAGATAGATAGATAGAGAGAGAGAATGAGAGAGAAAGGCTAGTGAGTGACCACGAAGAATCCTGTAGAATACCCTGGCTTTCCTGTGAGGTCATTACCAGGGTATGAGATGTGTTGTCCGAGCTACTCTACGGGATGTGAATTGAAATCCTTTCCAGAAGCACCAGATTTATTCTCCTTGGTAATGCTCCATGAAGACAGTGCAGGGAATAGTCAAGAAACTGGATACAGGAAACTGGAGTCAGGAAACATTCAGGCTGAAAGACAGTTTAAAATTCACCAAATGCTTTCAGAATCAAGTAACACTGAAACATACCTTATAATATAACTAAATAATAAGTCCATAATATCAACTTTACTTTACAGGAGTACAAGAACAAAAAAGATTAATCACTTCTGTCCATAACAAATCAACTAGATATATTGTAAAACTCTTAGTTCCTAGGCATGATTCACAATATAAATACACGTTCGTATACCATAAATAGACAATCATCAACATGTAAACACCTGAAATTATAACATTAATCGTATCAAACTTATATGAACATCATATAGTCTCCTTGCTTAACACACAATACACTATTCATAATTCCTTATATTTCAGTCTTTCATTCAAATGTTATGTCATTTACGCAGTAACGTTTACATCCCTGCCACACTCGTAAATTAATAAAATTCACCATATCAACAAACATACAAACTTTTATATGAATCAAATTATATGTTACAGCCAATAATTTCCTTGATTCCCATTCGTATTTAAAAAGTAAGTAAACACAGTACACTTGGCGCGCATTTTCAAATTCTCTTGTTGCTTGGCAAATGTAGATCCATGTTTTAAATCCCTTTCCAAGGCATAACTATCATCCAAATGAACCACAAACTTCCCATCAGGCACAACAAATATATAAATGAAAGAAATATTATCATTCAATTATATAACTAAACACGCTTTTGAAAGAAAAGAAAATGTAAATCTTGTTAGTCCTTGGTACACCATACCTTTCTTACATATGCGCACATACAAAGCCCTTAGAATATTCGAGGAGGCAGCTGACGGAGGTAAGGCCCTGTATCCGTTGTTTTGACTCCCTTTTACCTTTGCGATGCGCCCTCTTTTTCCTACGCGATTGGACGTTTGGTTAACAGAGTAAATAAATATATGATATTGGTGTACATGTTCGTGTCAGTGTGTGTGTGTGTGTGTGTGTGTGTGTGTGTGTGTGTGTGTGTGTGTGTGTGTGTGTGTGTGTGTGTGTTCTGCGTGAAAGAGTGAGAATGGACGATTAAAAAAAATATTTCAATGGACGATTCTTTAAATCTTTGACCTCTCCATCGGAGGAAAAGTTGGAATCTAATGTATACGACTGCTAACCAGGCTAATAACACAGAATAAAGAAAAGAAAAAAGGAACGAGATGATGGCGAAAAAGAAATTGAGATAAGAGAGCGAGGTTTACTTTTTCCCAGGTGAGATTTGCATAATTGCCGTCGGATGATCCTCACAAATTGTACTAAGATCGCCTAATGACCGAAGAAGTTATGAGTAACGAGTGTGGGATTTAGCAGGGAGAGAGGGTGAGGGCAGATAGATGGATGGGGAGGGGGAGATAGGACGGAAGAAGGAGTGGAAAGTGAGGAGAAAAGAAAGAGATAGAGAGAGGGAGAGAGAAAGAGAGAGAGAGAGAGAGAGAGAGAGAGAGAGAGAGAGAGAGAGAGAGAGAGAGAGAGAGAGAGAGAGAGAGAGAGAGAGAGAGAGACGGCAAGTCAATCGTGATAAGGAAAGCGCCACCAATTTTTTTTTAAAAAGACGGAAAAAGGTCAAGCTGATGCCCCTACACGCAGCCAAGTTTGAAGTAGAGAGCCATGAAATAAAATAGGATTTTCGGCAACTTTTTTACTTTCTCCCGAACCCCAAAAGGTTATGTGAAAGAAACTGTAGTAGTCGCTCTCAGATTTCTCGATTATCGGAAAGATTCTAGGGGCTTGTCGTGCTGTAACATTCTGCAAGTGACGCCTTTAACCCTTGCCATTTCCTTTTGAACAGAATATCCCCTCAGAGTCTGCTTTATACGGCAGAGCGGAGAGTAGACCTTCTCTTTTTGTTGAAATTAATCTCGGGAGGCTGGTTGCATATATGGACATGCTTAAAGGTATAAACACACAGATAGATATAAATAGGGATAGTTCTTTATCTTATTTTATATACATCTATCTATCTAAATCTACTTCCATATCAATATATATGTATATGTATGTATGTCCGTTCATATAAATTTGTATCGGTAAATCAAACGAGAGAGAGAGAGAGAGAGAGAGAGAGAGAGAGAGAGAGAGAGAGAGAGAGAGAGAGAGAGAGAGAGAGAGAGAGAGAGAGAGAGAGAGAGAGAGAGAGAGAGAGAGAGAGAGAGAGAGAGAGAGAGAGAGAGAGTAAGAGATAGATAGATAGATAGATAGATAGATAGATAGATAGAGAGAGAGAGAGAGAGAGAGAAAGAGAGAGAGAGAGAGAGAGAGAGTAAGAGATAGATAGATAGATAGATAGATAGATAGATAGATAGAGAGAGAGAGAGAGAGAGAGAGAATTCTCGCCGCCGTACTGACCTAACCACGCCCCCTTCGCTCATGACCTCTGATCTTCTCCGGGACAAAAACTCTTTCTCGAGTCACAGTCCCGCTCGGTCGCTGCCTCCTCCTGGGTTTTAACTCAATAAAGAGTCTCTCTCTCTCTCTCTCTCTCTCTCTCTCTCTCTCTTTCTCTCTTAATCTCTCTCTTTCTCTCTCTCTCTCTCTCTTTCTCTCTCTCTTTTGATCTCTCTCTCTCTCTCGCGGGCACACACACACACACACACACACACACACACACACACACACACACACACACACACACACACACACACACACACACACACACACACACACACGAACACAGGCACATCATTATAATCTAGTTCTGCTCACACTAGAAAAACAAACAGTTTTGACAGTTTTGACAGAGCAAATAATTTCATCGCATAAAATCAGTCAGAAAAATTTACTGCCCGCGCGCGAAACCAGAAAAATGCTTGTGACAGCTGCTCCCGGAGTGAGAGGTGTACAGCCTGCGAATTGAACCTAATATTCCCTTTGACAAGTACTCTTTTATGTTGGCAATGCTCACAACATTTTACGTAACGCGTTTAAGGGGTGCAAATGTTTGATTTTTTTCTTCTTATTTTTAATTCTAGCAACATGTTTTTTTTCTCATTACATAAAATGCCTACACACACACACACACACGTGTTTGTCTCTGTTGTTGTCAAGATATATTAAAGATGATCATGATTCCATTTATATTAACATTAATTCTTTCCTAAACGAGAAATAGGAAATGGATCCAAACGGAGACAAGTAAGGCTATTAAGGTCAATGATTTGATTATGTAGTTGACCATTTTTCCTCTGAAGAAAGATAGTGGACTCGTCACTTTCTTCGTTGCGGAAATTAAATCTTCTCTGACACGGGGAATGTTGGCACTTAGTCAGCTACAGTTTACATCTAACTTGCTATGTTTGAACTGCTTGCACAGCTGTTTCTTTTTTTTCTTTTTCTTTCCACTTTTGCTGGCCCTGTTCCCTGCTTTCTGACTTCCCGCAGCCAGTCGCCGTAGGAACATCGTATTGCCTCATAATGGTTTTAACACAAGGCGTATCTGGAGAGTTTAAAGGAGCATCGTCGGTAAAATCCCGGCGCCCTAGAAATTGCATTAGACGACGAATCGTAGTATAAGGTTAGTGATGTCCGTTCGTTTTCCTCTCTCTCTCTCTCTGTCCTTCTGTCCGTTCCTCCCAAAAGAGAGAGAGAGACAGGAAGAGAGAGAAAGAGACAAAGAAAGATAGAGACAGAGAGATAATGAAAGAGAAAGATAGAGGAAGAATACAAGTCCAGAATACAAACGTTCCCTCTCACACCCGCGATGGCACTGTTCGGTATCTGTGCCTGAATATCGCAAATCTTTTATGGCTTCCTGTCATTTTCTCCAGTGAAGGTCGTAGGTCGCAGTAGGAAAATGTTTGTATGATTGTGAGCGTATGTGTTAGTGTGTAGGTGTGTCCGTGTGTGTGTGTGTGTGTGAACGTGGCGCTAAATGGTCTTTTTGTGATGCATTAGTATTAAAGTCATAATAATCAGAACAAGTCAACAGACCTATTAACGAAGTAATAACCCATTGGTATATTAATGAGAACAAATGAAACGACTATATTAAACCTGACTGTATCACTAAAGCAATTACTATATACCTGATTCATAGCTGTAAAATTCAAAATACCCAAAGCCCCGGATAATATATCTATAACAATAAAATGCTCTAAAAAATCAGACACACCATTAGATTGAGGTTTTGTAATGCGTTCTTGTTTACAGCACGTGTGTAATTCGGGAAAAAAAATGGATGGCTATAAACATATTCTTATACTACTGTAAATTATATGCTAAAGTTTAT
>NC_061830.1:32774717-32777217 GCF_019202785.1 Penaeus chinensis
ATGTCTTATCACCATCATTTAGTTTGTTAATCTTCAGAGAACGGATTTTAATTAATGCTTGGACAGAAGTGGTAAAGGCAATTGTTCAATTCTCAGGATCTTTTCTTCTTATTTGTAAATAAATTCCCCTTTGAAAAAAAATTATAACTTACATAATCGCAGAAAAAAATCCTGATGTTCCCCGCTGCGAGGATCCGCTGACATTACATAAAGCCAAGGCAACTTACAGTCACGTAACAGTAGTCACGTAAAAAAAAAAAAAAAAAAAAAAAAAAAAAAATCACTAAATAGCGTTGTTCCACTGTTCCTACGGGAGACGGAATCGTCCCCTAAATGCCCTACTGCTAGTCTTGACGGCGACTCCAAATCGCTTCTTAGGATTTGCACCTGACACCCCTCCGACGCTCCTCGCAACAGGAAATCATCTGGATCATGTCGCAACGGGGAGAGAGAATTTCATCTGCAGATAGGCGGGATACGGATGATACAGTGTATAAGAAGAGACAAACAGACAAGGAGAGATAAACAGGATGATAAATAAAGAGAGACAGAGAGCAGACAGAAAGACAGCACGAGAGAGAGGAGGAACGGTAGATTCGTTAAGCATAAAGTATCCTCTGGGTCTCTGACTTGATTCGATAATTGATTTGCGTTCTGTTAATCAAAAATTCTCTAGCCGTCAGAGCATGTTAACATGTGTCCGGTCTCGCCACACGACCGTAAACTGTGGCATATAAAGTGTGAGCTCCTTGAGGGATGACAAAAATGTAAACGACCTCCTTAACAACTGCGGCGAAACGACCTCTCGAGCAGAACATATGTCCTCTTCTGCATCAAACATGATCTTTCCTGCAGCAGTGTGTCCTTTCAATCTAAATTTCAAATGAGACACTCCCCCAAGACATCCGAAGGAAAGAAAGAAAGGAGCAAAATATTGCTAAGAAAATAAAAACACGTAAAGAGCAGACCCCAATTCTCTAGTATTTGGAAAGCAAGCGACGCGAAATATGTCATCAAAACCTTTGTAACATGGTCGAAAAACGGGTAGTGAGCGCGACCTCCCGAATTGCCTGCTTTCACCATCGTCTTGCAGCTCAAAGTAAAGTTTGCGAAGTATGTTTTGTACGTTCTTCCCGAGGAGCTGTTGCGATGGGCGACTACCTGGCCTGTCTGGAGCCTCCTGTGGGACAATGGCTGCTCGCTCTCCGAGAGCAAAAAATATTCATGCGGCTTCCTGCAGATACTGGCAATCGTGCTTTATTTCTTTTAACTCATTCTTTCCGATCCTCAGGTATATAATTGTTGTTGATATGCAACGATATGTTAGCATTTTATTTAATTTTATAAGAACGGAAATACTGTTATTTCTCATAGTAATCACTATAATTATGCTAATGACAAACAGAGTAATGGTGATAATATTACGATAATAATGGTGATGATTATAATGATGATAATAATGTTGAACGGTAAAACACTTTTTCGTGTTGCTACTATAGTAGAAAAACCCACAATGCAAAAATTATAGACTTCTTAAAAATGAGACTACAGTTTCGAAATACACCTGGATTCCATCTTCAGGTCTGAAGAGAAAAGGGAGAGGAGGGGTATAAAAGATAGAGAGAGGAGAGGCAACGCGCTAACACGGGGCAGGTGAGGAGAGACGAACGGAAGCGAAGGGAGGTCAGATCAGGTCGGAAGATCGGACTGACTATGTGCGAGGAGACTATTGGCAGGATAAAGGCCGCTGTTGAAGATGAAATCAGGCAGTAGCTTTATTAAGTAGGATTCCACCAGTCTGCGGGCGTGGACATTAGCGGAAGCGCCGCTGACCAGTTCATCTGATGGCCTGTGTCCCACTGATGGCAAAAGAGGCTTTGTTGTTGTGTCCTCTGGATACAGCATACTTATGTTTAGACCGACGCTTAGTGAGGTTGGCGCCGGTCTCGCCAAAGTATTGCTTAACACAGGAGGCACAAGGAACAGCATAGTGCCCACCTTCGAGGTAGAGGGAGGACTGGTATGGACCAAGTTGCGACGGAGAGTGTTCACCTAGCGATATATCAGCCTGCAGGTGAGAGGGTGAAGAGGGCGGCAGAGAGAGTAGACCTCCTCAATGTAGGTCAGGCAGAGGACGGGCAGGTGAGGAGTCTCTATAAGAAAGGAGTTGCGGTAGAAGGTACGCCGTGCCCTGGATAACGCGACGTCGAGAACATGACGAGGGTAGCCCAGTTTTGAGAACGAACGACGAAGGAAGTCGATATCTCCATCCAGGTACCGGGGGTCACAGATGCGGAGGGCGTGGAGGAGCAACACTTCATTTTACATGGAGAAGCTGGTATGAGAGGAAGTGTATGTGCATACCACTACGCATAGGCTTCCTGTATAAGGAGAAGGAGAAGTGGTCAGCAGAACGATGAACTTGGGTGTCCAAGAAGGGGAGCTTGTTGTCCACTTCCCATTCCACCTTGAAACGAATGGAAAGGGAGAGAGAATTCAG
>NC_061830.1:32847217-32849717 GCF_019202785.1 Penaeus chinensis
TGCTTAACCTTTCTTGACCTTGAGATCCGCCTCGTTGTGTATGCTTGCTTGCTGGGGTTCTTTATCAATAAGTCCCGAGGGTTCAGGTCAAGTCGAAGAGCATCTCAGTGTGACCCGCCATTAGAGAGATGGTTCTTTTTTTCACACTTTTTTTTTTTTTTTTTTTTTTTTTTTGTACTGGTCGCAAGGATACAAACTAATTAAGATGGAATTTGTGTTTTTCTTATTTACTAATAAGGCGATGTGTTCAGGTAAGACGTTATCAAGTTCAAAAGAATCTTTTAAGTTCCAAATAAGACAGTGATACATCTGGGTTAATATAATAGATAATAACTTAATAAGTTATGATAATAAATTAGAGATGGAAAATGGATGACATGGATGAAGTGTAAGAGGAATGAAATGAAACTGATAAGATTAAAAGGAAACCGTGAAAGATCCAAAACTACAAATAAAAAAAAAAAAAAAAAAAAAGTAGGGAAAAGTGCCCAGTGATGAAGGATTCTCTTAATGCAATTTGTCAGTATTTATTTTCTTAAATTCTTATGTTGGCATGTAAGTTCATATTATATACTATATATATGCTATATATATTATATACATACATATATTTATATATATACACATATATATACTATATATATATTATACACACACACACACACACACACACACACACACACACACACACACACACACACACACACACACACATATATATATATATATATATATATATATATAGATATATATATATATGACAGTGGCAAACTCTTGGTTACTTTACAGAAGAGAGGCAAACCGCTTAGAGGCACCTAAGAGAAAGCAAATGTCTCTGTGTGAAACAAGCTCAAACTTGCAAATTATTATTTGCTAAGTGGAAAAAGTATCGGTATAAATGGAAAACGGTCAAGTAAAGCAGTGAATGTTGCAAATATCACTGCATATATTACTATATACTGCTGCATATATTAGACAGAGAGAGAGAGAGAGGGAGAGAGAGAGAGAAGAGAGAGAGAGAGAGAGAGAGAGAGAGAGAGAGAGAGAGAGAGAGAGAGAGAGAGAGAGAGAGAGGAGACAGACAGAGTGAGAACAACTAAGACTATTCCTGAGAAAGACATAAGACTGGATATGGCTGGGCACTTGTATGCTGCCTTGACATACGGGTAAGGTGTCATTGTTTTGCGGAAAATGTGAAGTTCATTTGTGTGAATCAAAGAGAAATTGCTTTCTAGAATTCCACAAAAAATAGCCACGATATTTTTTTTTTTTTTTCTCCACACAAGCAAAACAATTTACTTTGAATTTTACATATACACAAGTTTTTGCGGAAAGGATTTTTCCGCTGGTAAATATATTTCTTCGGGAGATAGTTTTGCATAAATGCTCATAAAATGAGAGAAGCTGTAAATATCATGTATCTATAGAAAGTTATAGAAAAAAATGGGATAGGATTTATTTATTTTTTTATTTTTTATTTTTATTTTTTATTCTTTATTTTTACACCCAAGGCAACAATTTTGTACCTTTTATGGAAATAGTTTATTTTGACAAAATTATTCAGGTAAAGAAAAATGAGGTTGATATTGACATAAAGTTGTAACATCCTTTTTTACCGATTTCCTTTGATTTTAGCTAAGTCACATACACATACCTTTAGCTAGAATAACTTTTTCTTCATTCTTTGGTTTTCAACATTTGTTTTTTATACTAGCTTTGATGAAACTGCAGGCGATCTAACACTCTTCAAAACTTGCATTATCCTTGCAACAGTCTCTATACGCATCCATATCCAATGTAATATCTTCTTTTTCAAGTCATTCGCTGTTGTTACTAAACAAATATATATCCTGGATGTCACACACAAACACACACATATAGGTATATATGTATATGTATACACATGCATTTACATAAACACACACACACACACACTGATAACTGCATTTAAAGGCTGATATAGCATCAATTGACATTTTCCTTGCTGCAGATTTATTTAATTAACTTATACTATTTTAAGGTCTGGATATATTTCTTAATTATGTTTACCTTCACAGTTCCAGCCATCTGTGAATATAATAGATGCAGTAGAAAGTGTATACCCTTATATTCTTTAAAATAGTCTAGACTGTATCTAGTGCGTTTTAAGCTCCTAATATTTCATTCAGTGTACAATCTTTGCAATTTTAAACGTTTTAAGTATATTTTGGGCAAAAGCTAATCTTGCATCTTATTTTGAGCTAATGAAGCAGTGAAAAGGAGAATTCAGAAAGAGATGACAGTGGAGATGTATCTGTAAACAGGGTGACATTGTACGTTATCACAAAACAAAGCCATTTTGTGCGAGTTGTATCGCTTTAGCAGAGATTTTTAGCATATATTGAAATAACTAATTTTTCATCAACACTTACATTACTATAAAGGATAATTAGAATACCAGGACTTTATTGTTTTACACCAATAGTTCTATGGCTTGTAATCTTGCATTTCACTGAATATA
>NC_061830.1:32867217-32869717 GCF_019202785.1 Penaeus chinensis
CCTGCAGTATAGGCCTACCTGTGATCTCGCCCTCATTTCTTGAGGCTTTTGAGATTCGGACAAATGGGGAAAGGTGAGAGTGGAAACTCTGATAAGAAATAAGAGAGAGAATAAATCCTGTGTGTTTAAGGGACTTCGTGTGTCAGCGTGGTTATTGCATATGGATACGGCGGATGTGACGCCTCCACACAGAGCTTTAGTGATGGAGTAATTTGCTCAAAGCTCCTTGGTGTAGAGGGGCCCCGAGTATAAGGTTGATTTTTCTCCGCCCTTGTTTGGTGCTGTGGCTGATCCCTTCCATAATTAGAACCGCCGTGTCGGTCTTTGTCTCACGTTATTTTTTTTTATAATCAAAACCAAAAATATGAAATCACATTTACCAATTACTTCATTAATTATTAAAATGATGTTTTGCTATACAGATATACATACTTTTTCTATTAATTTTGCAATAAAGTATGAATAGTTATCATAGTATTTATTTCTTAAACTTAACGTTTTGCATAGATCTCAACTAGCGAACGAAATGAAACATTTCACCATCGACGCAAATTTCGAGTATGTATGTATTTTTCTTCTGAAGTAGTTTATACTCACTGAAAACATCAGGGCCAACTAGGAACTATGGAAGACAAACCAGAACATCTACGCTGGAAAGGATGATGGTGGCTGATATAAGCAAATACCTACAATAGGCATATCCACATTATTACACACATTTCGGCCTTTTCTGTCTAGCCCAGAATCATGTTGGTTGCTTCCTTTTACTCTTCCATCTTCTAAGTGAAATTAAACAATACATCAAGGAAAAAACAACTGGCATATCCAGTTAGTACTGCTTTCCTCGAGAGCGCTATGATCACCTTGTTTACATATCGAGGGAGAGGAAGCGTCCCGCGGGGTAGTGTGAACTGCCTTTCGGTACCACGGGACTAGAACGTGGAATGGGCTACCGGTCTAGCAGAGGACCAGCTGGTATGAAGGAGCAGTGTGACCGCAGCTTAATAATGAACCGCGTGTCACGAGCAATGTCCCCATGGCTGCATTGTGGCATGTGACTGTCAGTATGTCGCAGATCCCGTGTTACCACTTATTTTTTCACCGGGCGTCTTCGTTTCCTCCTGGCTTTAAATGAATATGAGTTTTAAAATGAGTTTTTTTTTTTCGATTTTTCTGTTCGACACTTGCCGAAAATCGAAAGGAGACGCCGAGGATTTTTTTTTTTTTCATCTTCGGTATTGGTGTTTCAAGGCAGTTGTACATGTCATGATCTTAACACATTATACGGTTGGTTATTCAATTTTGTTTTATTACTGTATTATCGTTAGCACAAATGTTCGAGCTGACACTACTGTTTCTTATCTTCGTGTTTATTAGAATTGTAAATGCTGAAGTCTTTCCCCTCCTCCTTCATCATCACCACCATCATCATCATTATCATTATCTCTATAATTATCATTGTCATTATCATGGTCATCATCATCATCATCATCGTCTTTATTGTCAATATAATTATCATTATTATTATCACTATCATCATCATTATCATCATCATCAATCATCATTTTCATCATCATCATCATCAATCACTGTAATTAGTTTTTATATACTGTTAATTTAGGAGTAAACTAATCATTAATACAAATATATTGTATCGTTGTTTTAGTATCACTAATATCACTGTTCTTTTTACTCAGGTAGGAAATGTTATATATCAGCAGGTATTTCTGCATGGAATGAAAGGCCTCTCAGTTACTATGAGAGAAAATGATTTCACGATCAACACAATTCTGAACTGTTCCTATGAAACCCTAGAATCTCCCCTAACGAAGAATCTAGCTTAAAGGTAAATAAACAAATCAAAATAGTCGACGTGAAATAAAACACCAAAAGCTGTATTTCTCGGCGTTTGCAAAGCCATTGTTCAATATTGAGCATCAAGAACAGGCAAACAATCCCTGCTTCGAAAAGCTCTAGTTACATCTATTCACCATAAATTTTGTTGTTGACGAAGACCAGCCGACAGCATGAATCCGGATGAAGCCGCGGATCACAACATGCTACACGAACGCTTAGTGGCGGCGACGGAGGGATCTGTTGTATAAATGGACTGATGGAATAGCGGCCCTTGTTGAATGCTGCCGTGCCTAGGGGATTCTGCCTTTATAGGGAGGGTCCCTGTGAAGAAATTATTTAAGTTCTGGGACGAAGAGGATTTTCTTAGTTGAAAGTGAATGATCATGATTGCCATATGAATCATTTGTTAAGATTTCATTGATCCACATGGACACGGTGTACATGCAATGCACTCCAGGCGAAGCTCGTAGGTTATTCACCAAGTACTGAAGTCTGCATTGCAAATTAACTCAGATAGATAGAGGGATTAAATATTTGTTGACAGACACCCACCCATGGACACAAAGACACACACACACATACACACACACAAACACACACACACACACACACACACACACACACACACACACACACACACACA
>NC_061830.1:32874717-32877217 GCF_019202785.1 Penaeus chinensis
AAAATAACCTTCATATGATATATTGCGACATACTTGTACAAAAGGAAACCATTTATGCAAAGGAAGACTTTGAATTTCACCGATATATTACTCATTGATATCCCGTTCAATAATTCATATAATTTTCTCGGTTTTCAATTCTCTTCTACCCTGTTGCCTGGCACTAGGCCTACACGCCACCGCTATCGTCCTGTTGTAAAGCTTGAGGCAACCATCGCGTTCTAAATCCTCACGGAAGGCAATTAAAACTTGGCAGAAGTCTCCGTAGAACTATTATTATCGTTGTTATTAGCGTTTTTACTATCTACGTTGGTTATTTAATGTGTCAAATCATTATCTAAATAAATAACAGAATATAAGAGAATTATCATCATGTATCCAATGAGCAAGGTAATACTAATATGCAATGGCGTGAGGAGACCTCAAATAACATTTTGGAAAAAGGGTAAAAAGAGAAAAAGGGAAAATGAAATACGGAGAGAGGGCGACGGTCGAAGGGGAAACTGCAGGAAATGAGAAAGGGGGAAGAAGCCGTAGGAGGAATTTAATCTCTGCTGAGTCCCGATTGCAATTGCCTTGCAACATGTGAACAATTGCATAGTCTAACAGTCCCCCCAATTAACAGTATGGCGCAGTTCCTGACATTTGCATATACACTTGTTGGATAATACATTCAGACTATGCATCCTCACATTTCTCAGGACTGTAGGTAAAGAAAATACTCTTTCTACTTTCGTTTTCGCAGATAGACATGACTATTCGGAAGACCCTTCGGTGTATTTCCTTTTATTTATTGATCTTTTATGAGGTTTTAGTTTCAAACGGAATAACAAGAAGCCTAAGTGTTGGGAAAAAGGCCACCATGAAAAATATACTGTAATGAGGCTCTATTTCCCTTTAGTTCCTATCATCACGTTTGAATGACTTGGAAATAAGTACTCATTTTGTCATTCCACAATTGTTCGTGATTGATTGATTGCTTAAAATTATCTGTTGCGTTAACAGCTGAGGTCATAACCCGCACATTAAAATAAACATAGAACTATATTTGTTTGTGTTAAACAACTCATAATTAGTAACAAACATTAATATAAACCGATCTGCTGTTTGTGGAACTTATATCTTTGGTTTATAACCAAAATTACAATGTCCAGGCTCTACTAGAACATAGAGGAAACATAATGAGCAAATAATTAACATTTGATAAAAATGCCAAGGATCAATGATTACTTTTTGCATGTATACAAAATAAAAAACACTTCCGGAAAAGGCAATGATGAAGAAAATGTTAATCTGACACACCTATGCAAATAGAAGGTTCTGGTGATTAACCTGTTCACAGTTTCATTTACTGTAAGAATTATAAGCACGAGACTATGCTATCACTTACACTAAATGGCTTATTGATTAGGATTATACATATCAAGAGCAGTCGTCATTTATATAACAATCCTCCTCATCCTTGCCGTCTTATTTGGCTTTTATGATCCGTGAGCTCGAAATAAAATCAATTAATACAGAGGGAAGGACAAAAGAAGCAGAATCCCAAAAGAAAAACATGCAGAAAACGAGAAGAGGGAACAGCTGTAGAAGTTCAATCGTCACCGAGTCCCGAAAGTAACTTCCAACTTCACCACTGCAACACTCACATACCCGAATCATTCCCCACACCAGCAACATGGCCAAGTCTCTGGCCTTTGAGAACTTCAAAGTTTTTTCAATAAAACTGTATAACAGATTCACCTCTTTAGATACATCACGCTGGAAGGCACCACCGATATACGTGCATTCACACAGAAATGTGTAAATGTGCGCACGTATACACATACGTATATTTCCTGTTTAAACGGACGCCATATTGTGCAAACAGCATGCAGAGGGAAAAAAAAAAACGAAGCAAACAGTCTATGTCCATAGTGCATGTTTGCACTATTTACACTATGGAAAAGGATCCTCTGTCGACGCAATCACCATACGTTTTTCCTTTTTTTCACTCAACTTTTCAATACAGGAATTGCGCAAAATTTTATATTTTGTGGAAAAAGGTCGAAATATTACAGAAAGCACTTTTGTGTATGCAATGTATATGGCGAGTGAGTAGATCAAAACGCAGATATATATATATATATATATATATATATATATATATATGTACGTATATATATATGTATATATATATACACAACAAACTAGTTTTTTCGTCGGGATAGTATAATGCAGTATGTTTACCTTTCTCTGTAACATACTAATTACAAACTGTACTTCGATAACATTTTAAAAAATGAAGAGGAAAAAAATATTATGCGCGACTGCTGTCTTGTAGTTCAGTTAAAGGCTATGAGTCAAAGGCTATGGGAGTGCACCATATACAAAACAATCCACTGCCTTGTGGTATCTATATGATGAAAAAGCTTCGGTAGTCAACCCTGAGGAAAAGCCCCTGAGCCAGTTCGTTGTCCCTTACGACCTTTCTGGCAATTCCTGCGACGCCGCTGGTGCC
>NC_061830.1:32887217-32892217 GCF_019202785.1 Penaeus chinensis
TCTCTCTCCTTTTGAGGGTCTGATTACGAGAGCATTTAAGTTGCGCTTCAAGGAAAAACGAGATCAGTTAACGAGGTCGTCTTTCACGGGAGAGCGAGATGCTTATGGACCCTCGTTTCTTCCTCGACTGATGGTGATTCCGGCGCTACTTATCTCTTTTACAGAGATAATTTTCATTAAGGAGAGTTATCTGATTGTCCGTTTCTTGGCAAGAGCAAAAAATAGGACAGTTGCATTATGATATTGATGGTGATCTCTTTCTGTCTCTACTTTTCCCTCTCTCTCTCTCTCTTATTCTCTCGTTAATTCTCTCTCTTTCCGTCTCTCCTTACCTGGGCAAATGACAAACAGACACATGGATATGCTTGTATTTGGAATGTATACAAGTCCAGGTCGGGTCAACTGTGTACTCGCAGAAATCTCGGTCATAATATAGGTGAACTTCCTTAGTCTCCTGCTTTCGCTTTTCTTCATTGAAACTAAACTAAAACATTTATTTTATTTTCTTACTTTCTTTCCTTTCATTTTGCTTTCAATGAACCGGTTCGAGAGGAAAGGAAAACACAGACTATCCCTTTTTTAAAACGTTGATCTAAATGGCTCTCAGTTCAATATTGTTGGCCCGAGTAATAAAAATTTGTCCTGCCCATTCATGGAATAAATATTTTAGGGTTTCATAGAATTTATAAAATGCGAAATTGTTTTCGCTTGTGTGTGTGTGTGTGCAGATTCTCTTTTTGAATTTAAAAAAAAATATAGAAATATAACGGAAAATTCCACTTCAAGTTCATGCGGTGTTGACAATAATAAGTTATGATTATAATAACGATAGTGAAATTACAAACCATCGACTGAGTCGCACCGAAAGGAAACGAAAAATATTATGACAAAAAAAACACTATATGAAAAGTAATTTGATGAAATGGACGACATTAAATTCAGTATTATTGTTATTATCGTCAATATTTTAATTCGAAAGAATGAATTTCCTTAATGATTATGCTAATAGAGATGACGCTGAATATGATGATGGTGAAGGTGATCTTAATAATGATAATGATACACATTTGTATTTCAAAATGAAATGGCCATCCTACTTGATCAGTATTTGCACCCATCCCCAATTCCCTCCCTCGCTTAGAGAGAACCCAGCTAGTATACTTTTCTCACAAGTTCCGGTAACGGGTGAACGATACGCTTCTACATATCTCTGTATAAGCAGGTGTAAAGACAAGCCAGAGCCTTATCCATCGCCTGAACTCCCAATAACAGCCGTTCAGTCATGGATAATCGTCTACGTTGAACAACCTCCGCCTGCCGATCAAAACGTTTTCCGCTCGTGGTTGTTAAGGCATAACGATAGTTCTCTTCCAGTAGTGAGAACGTGGAGTTTCATGTAAGAAGGGAAGACTTTTTATGGAGAAATTGTGGATATTTAAATATTTTTGTAGATACATCAGGATTTTATTCTCTTTTCCAAAAGGAAACGAAACAATCATGGTTACTTGTTTGTAAAAGTGGAGCAATAATCACAACTCTTCCTCTTTCTCTTTCGTGATAGCCTGTGGAAGGCGTGTTTTAAAACGCCGTGCATGTTGAAATATGTATGTAGAGTGCATTTGCACTGTTAACATTAAACAGATTCCTTGAATACGATTATGCAGATCATGCACACGCACACGCACATGCACACGCACACTCACGCACACATACACTCACGCACACGCACACGCACACGCACATATACACACACACACGCACACACACACACACACACACACACACACACACAAATATATATATATATATTGTAATTTTGACATTAATGATAATGAAGATAATTGTGGTGATCCTGTTGATGGTGATAATGCAATTATGATAATGATGACGATGACAAGTAATAAAACTAAGGATAATGATAATGATAACTATAAGTTCAGTGAGAATGATAATGGTTTGAATAAATAGAGAATTATAATGATAGGTTAGTGTAATAATAATGATAATACAATTGTGAGAGCATGCTGATGCTTTTCTTAAATTCTTTGCACATCTATTGTGGCACAATATATGTTTCTGAATATCAGTGTTCCCATTACTATTTATACATTATTGTCATTAATCTATTATTATTATAATTTTTCATTTTGTGTGTATATTTCTGTGTGTGTGTGTGTTTGTGTGTGTGTGTGTGTGTGTGTGTGTGTGTGTGTGTGTGTGTGTGTGTGTGTGTGTGTGTGTGTGTGTGTGTGCAGATACACATACATACGATTCTCCTCCCCCCCCCCCTCTCTCTCTCTCTCTCTCTCTCCTCTCTCTCTCTCTCTCTCTCTCTCTCTCTCTCTCCTTTCTTCTCCCTCCTTCGCTCTAAGTGCATTTCCATTTCATCTCCATGTTTCTTTTTTCAACAGTTTTATTATTTGGGAAAATATAAACCTGTTTTCTGCAATACGCTTCGCCATTTCAAGAGGAAGAAAATATACAGAAGGAAAGGAAATGATGCGATGCAAGAATAGAACCTAGGGCTACTTCAACTGCAAGCAAGATGCAAAATCATTTCCCGTCACAAAAGAAAGGGAAGAAGAGAAAATGAGATTGATGGGTAGACTGAGTGAGCTGAAAAAAAAGAAAAAAACGAAAAAAAAACGAGAAATGTACGAGTGTGTTTGTTCATATTTATACATATTTTGGATAATAAGGATATTCGTGAAAGGAACTCCTCAAAAGGAGTTTGGATATGAGAGCCATGAAAAAAATGGCAGAAAATTCCAAGCTATTATTATATTGGTGTAATGATTGAAATCATAAATAAATAAATATATATATATATATGTATATATATGTATGTATGTATATATGTATATATATATATACACACACACACACACACATATATATATATAATAGATATACATACATATATATATGTGTGTGTGTGTGTGTGTGTAATAAACAAAGGAGATACAAATGAGATTGAATGTGTAAGTGTTAGGAGTATCATAGCTTTCGGTCTCCTTTTAACTTTGATAAGGGAATATATTCTTCAAAGGGGAAACAAACACCATTGTCCCTGTGCTTATATATGTTGTCTATGATAGCTAGCTTTGTTTCATAAGTAAACACAGCATCAAACACTGATTCCTCTAGGCAAATATTGTTGCCGTATCTCTAATGTATTTGTGTAAAGGTTAGAGATGTTCCGAACGTGAAATCACTTAAGCTCCTAGTGCAGCTTTACATATGAACCAACCTGCTGTACAACACATATACATTATCATTCAGGAATTTATGACATTGGAATTTCTGTGGTTAATAATATAACCATAGAAACAGAATTCATATATATTCACGTTCCATTAGGGATTACGGTATATTTTTGGTAATAGTTATTATGGAATATACGATTCACCAAGAGGGGGCGTGGCATTCCACATATACACCTGTCTGCTGCTGTATCACCTGCGCGTGATTTCCGTAGTTCACCCCCCATCCCGTTTTCTTTTGTTTTCGCTTTTATTTGTGTTAACTGGATTTGTTAGTTTTATTGTCCCTATTTTTAGTTCATGATATTTTATTTTTATTTAAATTTTTTGCAGTTTTTAAAGGTCAGATTTAAACTTATACACATATTTAGAACGATTTCTCAGTTCGTGACGTGACGTTGCACTTTTGAAGAATCACCGTTTTGAATAATTTCTTTGATTTTTATAATGCACCATGAACTTATTTTATCATCTTACTTAGTTAATATTTTACAAATATCAACTCCAAATACTCCATTTTCCTGTTTTATGATATTAGTAGGATTATAATTTATTCAAACTTTTTTAGGTTGAGTTTGTATAGCCTTTTACTAATGATTTTGATATGAAAACGCCTTCAACGGCTACAGACTCTTATTTACCACATAAACCACATTTTACCAACAACAACTCTAACCAGGTTCATCCCCTATGTATTCAAATGATGTAATAATGAATTAAACGAACACGTCGAAGAAGCAGGATGTGATACAACCTATTCCAACACTAATCTCCTCAATTCTCTCTTTTCCTTTGTTATATTATATCAGCAATGGAGGGCGAGGTAGAGAGACCCAGCGTGTAAAGTGTGATATATAGGGAGATACATCAGGATTATATTTTCTTTTCAAAAAGGTGTGTGTGTGTGTGTGTGTGAGTGTGTGTGTGTGTGTGTATGTGTGTGTGTGTGTGTGTGTGTGTGTGTGTGTGTGTGTGTGTGTGTGTGTGTGTGTGTGTGTGTGTGTGTGTGTGTGTTTGTGTGTGTGTGACACTCACACTGTCCGAGATGACATAAGGTCACTTAAGAAAATCCATATATAGATATAGTTGCTGCACATTAAAGATGTGTTAAATAGAACCAAATCGAATTTCCTTGAAAGTTATATAATTTCTGTATATATAAATTATAAAAATCTTATGAAGTAAGGCTGCCCGCACACGAGCAACTTTTTATTGTGAGTTGTCACAACCAAAAAATTGTCAAATATAGAACAAACACATCGCTATGGTAGCCCGCACATGGACAACTTTTCCTGAGGCGACAACAAAAAATTGAGAGGGAGTTGCGCTCGGGTCAATTTCTCGGACAACACAACTATTGTTGGCAACTGTGGCCGGCGATAGATAACGTTATTTTAAATGTGAGCCCGCACACGAGCAACTTTCCGTTGTCGCCACCACCCAGCCTGTTGCTACCTTGCCCCTTCAGATTTCAGTGGTGAGAGGAAGTGGTAGCTATCATGTCTGTAATAAAAGATTTCCAGCTGAAGGAATACAGCGATAAGAATATAAAAGAGAAGTTGTGGCGTGAGGTGTGTGAGGCTGTGGTGAGCGATTGGAATATTCTCTCCCCTGAGGATAAAAAAGAAAAAGGTAAGAAACGTATTGTATTTGAAAGGAAAATATCTATCATGTGGTTCACTTTTATAGCGGTGACCTTTTATGTTTTGTTATACTGCCATGAAACTGCTCCTTGGG
>NC_061830.1:32907217-32919717 GCF_019202785.1 Penaeus chinensis
AACGAATTCATAATGCGACGGAATGGAGAGACCGAATTCATATATCAAGGGAAAAAAAGATGTTTGACAGCAGTGTGATTTCTAAGCAATTATGTGAACATATTAAGATGGTATATCGTTAAGAGAGTATTACTTCTAATATCCAATAAATGGCAACCTAATTTTATAATTAGATTATGAATATGAAGTCTGAGAAACATGCATTTGAAGATTTAGGAATTTTCAATGAATCAATTTAGGATAAACTATTTTTTTTTCTCTTGGCTTCTTGTACAGGTGATAATGACAAAGTTAATACGGCATTCGACGTTCTCTGATTAAAACCAACCTCTTTTCACTTAAACATTTGGACTGAGCGCTTCAATGAGTCCCTTCTTTTACCTCTCTAATGAGGGGACTACCTGATCATACAAAGAACGTCACTTCCTTAACAGTAACGTGAGTTGGCAAACTGCTGAATGGAATCAAGCCAAGATGTCAGTTCATAACGATCTTTCAGAGACACTCGACGGCAGTGATGAATACGCTTCTTTCTTTTTCATTTTTTGACGGTGATTTATTTTCCCTTCGAATGTTTCTCTTTCGTTATTTGTCGATTGTTGCCTGAGTTGAAAAGTATTAATCAGTCTCTTTATATAAGGCTCACGTCTAAGACCTATTACATTATATACATACATTTAATTCGCTCTTCCTACTACTGACAAAGGAATCGTAAATACAAAAACTGTATTCCTCTTGATAACTATAGGTCCTCGTGATAATTGTCAATCTTGTTCGTGTTTACTGTTACGATGTTCGTCACAATAACATCGCTCCCCTGGCAGTGTTCCAGAAAGAGATTCAACAAGTGAGCATCACTGTCAACTTCTAACTTCCACGATGTTTCATCAACAGTAGAGCTTGCTATGTTCATTGTTGACAAGGGTTAGCCTGAGGTAACTTACTTCTGCTATGAATATTTGTTCTCATTTTTATTACTGTTGTTTGAGATATGCATTTAGCTAATTATAGCCTATAACTGTCGTTAACTATATTTCCTCAAATTATTTTACTCATTTCATTGAATAACTTCTGAAGTTGGTGCATTTTTTTCTTACACTTACCACCCGGTAAATGCCGTTCATACTTACCTTCAACAACTGAATCAAACAAATCAATTATGAAAACTACGATAACAATTTGAACAACAAAATTATTATCACTGCAAATGATATTACTTCTATCTTCGTGAATAGTAATAATAAAGATGCTGAAGAAGATGACTGAAAAGATAGCAGTCCTTTATTCCTCCTTGCGACGCCCTCTGAAGCTTCTGCGAGAAGAGCTTTTGTCCCTGTGATGAGAGACGAGATCCGAAGCCTCTGAATAATATCAAGGATGAAGACAATAACGGAACCCGATTCAGCCTTTGCCACGACTGCTTCTCAATGCGAGCCTCACAGAAGTCTTCGGATCACCCGTTCAAGTGACTATGTGAAGGAGAATGACCCGGGTGATAATGGGTTACGGAGATACAGGTAAGACTGATGTAAAAACAAGATGTGGTTAATTATTCATTCATTTCCATATGATCATTTTGAGAATCGGTTAGCGAAAACTAAAGCAAAGACGTTCCTGATGCTACATTTAACGTTCCCAGATTGACTGACTTAGCAACTTAAGCAACGATACATGCAAACAATAAACAGGGGCTTGTCTTTGAAAGTAGTCAGTCAATCTGGGAACATTTAAGATAATATTAAGAAAGTCTTTACTGCGGTTTTATATATATATGTATGTATGTACATATATATATTTATAATCACAAATTGTAATAATAATCTTCATATATCCCATAGAGGAAGACCAAACCGCATGAAATCGCGCTCTCCTGACTCTACCAAAACAAAAATTTCCCCAACCCAATTTTTTGTCGTATATGTAGTTTGTTCAAGCTGGACACAGTTCCCTTGAGCTTCTTTTGTATTTTTACTGTTCGCAGGCAGGAAGTCGAATCTTGGTTATTCGCGCTTCATTTTTTTTCTGTTCGTTCCTTATACGGGAAAAGGTTGCTTGGCCGGTAATTGGATGCCTCTCCACATATGTTGTATTGTCTGTCTTTCAGTTAGAGTTCACATAATATCACAATACATCAGTTATTAAAAAAAAAAAAAAATTCTTTCTTATAGTATCACAAACGTAAACACAATCACACTCAAATTTCTAGGAATTATATTGTAGCCTCTCAATGCCTAATATCTCAAATATTATGATGATAGTTCAACCCATAGCCAACATATCCACTACAGAAATCCTGAACATCTTCGAACAAGACAGACATATCAAATTAATCCGGGACACTGAAGAAAAAATATGTCTCCATCAGCCACTGGATTTGATAACAACCAGAATATGCATATTCGAGGCTGGAGACGGGGGCGGGGCGAAGGTGCAGAGGCTCCTATGTACGGAAGGGAGGGTTCCAGTCAACAGAACAAAAGAGCTTCTTTCGAGCACTCAGCAGATGAGACGCTTACACGCCGTCACACGATGAAACATGTTGAGAGAGAGGTGGGAATGAGACTGGAACAAAAAAAGAATGACACGCAGACAGACAAACAAACAGGAAAACGTAATACTGATAGTGTATAATAACTGCATTAGCAAACAGACGATGCGGATCCTTTCAGTACCCATCTTCAGCCAGCATTGCTCAAGAATAAAGAAAAATACAAACGCATAACTAAAATCAGGGCATAACAACATGAAATCATATTCATTAAAGTGACGAAACTACCTCAGCAAACGTACCATTCCCTTTATGGTCAGCGATTACATGAAATCACTACACTCCCTGCCCCTAATCCCGTGATATGTTGGGATCCGAAGGGCCGGCCGAGCGGGTGACGTGTTATTGGCCTTGGCTCCCAGGCGGCTGTCATTTCCGCGCCGCTCTGTCAAGTCCGTTGTATATTCCAGTGTGGGTAATTAACATTCATTACTATTTCCCTTTTTCTTATTGTTCTTATCTTTTCATGTTGTTGGTCCTCTTTTTTCTTATGGATTTCCTTCTATTTTACTCTTTTTCATCGTCCTCATCGTCCTGATTTTTTCTACTTCGTAGTCTTCTCTCTCTTACTTTCATTTCGGTCAATGAAAAGATAATAATATCACATATATGTAAATGTACACACACACACACACACACACACACACACACACACACACACACACACACACACACACACACACACACACACACACACATGTATATACATATTTATATATACATATGGCAGAATAATGTTAAAATAAAGAGAGTCACATCATTTTGTTCGGAACCTTCTCTTCATCAAAATCCATTTCCATTCCCAACACTTCATTCGATATCGACATGTCAGTTCATATTACTTCAGTTCATTTCATTCAATTTCAATTTCACTTTCACAATAGTTCATTTTCAATGTCACTTCTGAGCGAGATTAACAACGTTGCCTTGCTGCGTTTGTCAGTTTATCACGAAAGAGAACTTCACAATTTTCCTTCGTTAAGTTCGGTCTACACGGCCGATCAGTGCAGGGCTCACTTGTACTGCCTTTTGGACTAAATATTCCAAACCTTAGAACTACATTTAGTATAATTTGTCAAGTATAAATCAATACTATTCAAACCTCATATCATTAAGTACTTTTGTTCGTAAAATAACAAACCATGTATATAGTTGATTAACAAGGAAAATATCCAAAGCGAATATTCCTCTTCTGAAAAGTCAGTTTAACAATAAGTGAATTATCTGCCAACATCGCGACCTCTTGTCTCAAGCGCCACTAGTTCAATTATCCGTAGCCACTTTCATACGCACTCAACACTCCTAACAACCAAACAAGCAGGTTGTTATCACTTAAATATGTGGTTATGAGCACGACATTTTGTATTATCCTTCTTTTACCTCTCTTTAGTTTCCTTTCACATCCCTCGCTCTCTTTTCCTTTTTTTTTTCTAGCTCCCCTTCGTATCTAGCCTTCTACACTCTCGCTCCTTTACTTCTTCCTTCCTTCTCTCATCCACGTTCCTCGACTACCTTCTCAGTACCAACACCAGATACTAAGATTAAGGATTAGTATTCCTTAGATATCGGTGGCCAGCGTGTTGGTAGAGAAAACTGTGGGAACCAAGTATGATAGTCCAGAAAATTGCTATCTACATAACTGTCGTCTGGAGCAACGTCTTCAAAACTTATGGTTTCTGTAATAGTTTTCTTAGGCACATAGCTCCCTGTGACTGTAATAATCATACTACCTTCTTACGTAAAAAGACTGACAGATTGAGACACACACACACTTGCAGAGAGAGAGAGAGAGAGAGAGAGAGAGAGAGAGAGAGAGAGAGAGAGAGAGAGAGAGAGAGAGAGAGAGAGAGAGAGAGAGAGAGAAAGTAAGTGAGACATATAATGTTGATTTTCGGCAATATTACACATTAAAATGGATCATAGATGTCTCAAAATCCTATGAAAGAAAGAAGCTAAAGTTTGTTCCTTTCATCAACTTCTTTTTCTTCTCTGCCATCAAAACAATTTTAAAGATTACCGTAGGTTAGTATAAGCCCACTTTAATGTAATAACATTCGTTTGACAGACGGGAAAATGAAGGCACGGTCTAATGGAGTTTAGAGTGAAAAGTAAAAGGGTTCGCTTGAGCGCTGTCAGGACAAAAAGTAGCAGACGATGTGGCAATGGTCTTTAGTCATGAGGAAAATGGGATGGAAAGGAAAGTTTGGTCTCAAAATTACACTACAAAGGAGAGAGAATTAGATTATTGATATTATAAAGTGACTAAGAATAACAAGAAAAAAGCTAAAGCCAAAGATAAGAAAACTGACGTCCAAGGAACAATTTCGTCCTCATGTTGACTTACGGGAACCATTCAGTTGTATTCTGCGAAGTCTGGCTTGAATCGCTTCCTTCTTCACGGTTCATCTTCAGTGGGGAATCGACTAGTTGTTCATGGTACATTTGTGAGGGTGTATCTCCACACACACACACACACACACACACACACACACACACACACACACACACACACACACACACACACAGGAGTCGTCTCTTCCCTTTTTATTTTTATTTTTCTCCTACCCTTTTCTGCGTCATTTTTATGGGCCGAATAAATAAAGGGCTGCGTAGATCTTAGTTATAATTGGAAGGTAAGTTGAACGTGCGAGCGAAATCCACGTCGAATTTCTCTGTTCTGTTTCCCTGTTTTCCTGAGACCCTTTCATTCCAGTTGTCCTAATCAAGTCATATCGTACGAAAAGAGTAGAAAAAAGGGAGGGATAAAAATGCTTTCCTCGCAGCCAGGAACGTCACTGTCACATTTTTCATCGCAAGCCAACACATGTAAGTCAGAAATGTCAACAAGATCGAGGGATTTGCCCGCGTGTTGGTTTACATTTTCTGACGCACCCTTCTCATTGCTTATGTTTGGGGAAATTTTGCCAGCCTTCTGTTCCCGTTCTTCATCCGGTTATTTAGCTTATAGTTCTGTTCTTCGTGTGTGTTCTTTTCGTCTGTCTGTCTGTCTGTCTGTTTTTTGTTTGTTTGTCTGTCAGACAGACAGGCAGACAGACAGACAGACAGACAGACAGACAGACAGTCTCTCTCTCTCTCTCTCTAT
This sequence comes from Penaeus chinensis, assembly GCF_019202785.1. Lineage (NCBI taxonomy): Eukaryota > Metazoa > Arthropoda > Malacostraca > Decapoda > Penaeidae > Penaeus > Penaeus chinensis. The sequence goes on from NC_061830.1 coordinate 32,912,869, forward strand.
CTCTCTCTCTCTCTCTCTCTCTCTCTCTCTCTCTCTCTCTCTCTCTCTCTCTCTCTCTCTCTCTCTCTCTCTCTCTCTCTCTCGATCTGTACACACAGATAAACCTACATGTAAACCTACATACGTACACAAATATATATAAAAAGAGATTATAGATTATATATACATATAAATTTACATACATACATAACTATATATAAACTATATATATATATATATTATAGATTATATATACATATAAATATACATACATACATAACTATATAATATATATATTCATATATATACAACTACACCGTCTCTCTGTTCAACAAATACCGATCGAGAGAGGGACAGAGAACGAGCTAGAATATTCCACAGCAATGTGTGTGTAAATGCCACACTTGTTTTTTTAAACGTATACAAGCCGTCTCCCTCCATCTAAGAAAGCTGAGCGAGGCGTGCAAGTGCAAGCGACCTGGGTCCATTTCTTCCCCTGCAACTAGCTAACGTTTCTCTAAGAGCAGTTTAGTGTAAACATCTCCCTTCTTTTCCGCTCCCTTATTTCTCTTTGCTTTCCTTTTTATTCACTTTTTAAATACTTTATCTTTGCAGTATATATACGAAAACTAAATATTTAGCGTGAAAAATATGTACAATGCCAAATGCCGAAATAAATATTTAGTACAGACACTAAACATGATCGAATTGTATCACTATTTTATCATGTTTTATTGACTAAATATCCTCTTTTACTTGTAACTCTTAAGCTCTCGTATTAGGAAGTCTGAGTGATCTTTTAGTTTTACTTTTCTTGTTTTAGCTTCACCAGACCCGAGTTCTATGCTGCTGTATTTAATTTTTAGGTTTGGGGATTTCTTTAAAAGCTTTCAGCTGTGACGCCAGACCTGATAGTTTGTTTTGTTTCAGACTCTCCACTTTGGAAATCCTTTTCTTTAGTTTTTCTCATGCAGCAGTTTTAGTTATTTTACAAGACTTCAGCATATACTTTTACATTTTGTATTTTGTTTTTGTTTTGTTTTTCATTGGTCAATCTTATTATTCAATTCGATGGTCAGGCTGAACATCGGAAAGAGATTATCACACAGGAACAAACCCATATAAATGATTTGAATTCCTCTCCATGCTACCACTTAAAGGGAATTCGAACTGACAGTAGTTAACTAGGCCCTTTGTGCCTGTATCCCTCGCCAGTACCAAGGAGAGGCAAGAGTTCTGCATACTACTTGATGAACTAGGACGAGACGCCTGCTTTAACGGAGATCACACTAGACTTTTAAATTTATGATTATTTTTTTTATAATCTAATTGATCAGTACTTTTATCAACCTCAGCATTATTATTGCTATGATCACCAATATTGTTCTTATTACCATTAACGTTATCATCATAGTTCTAGCTAATACTATCCTTGTTATTGTCATTATTATCATTGTTATTGCTACTATCATTATTAGTATTTTTATCAGTATCAGCAATGTTTTTTTCATAATCAAAATTGAATTATTATGATTGTTATCATATAGATTTATTAAAATTTTTCTTGTTATCATTTTCCTTTACTCATATTATTATCAATATTATTATAATAATAATTATCGATATCTTTATTATCATGCAGTTATCATCATCATAATCGTAACTATTATCATCATTATTATCATTATCATTATTATTATTATTATTATTAATATTGTTATTATTATTATTATTGTTGTTGTTGTTATTATTATTATCATTATTATTATTATTGCTGTTATTATTATCATTATTGTCATTATTATTATTAATATTATTGTTATTATTATTATTATTATTATTGTTGTTTTTATTATTATTATCATTATTATTATTATTGCTGTTATTATTATCATTATTGTCATTATTATTATTATCATCATATTTATTGCCGTTGGTGTTAGTAGTTGTAGTAGTAGTAGTAGCAGCAGTAGTATCATATCATTATCATTATCAGTATCATAATTATCATCATCATTATCTGTACCATTATAATTATCATTCTTCTTCTCCTTTTTCTTTTTATTATTATTATTATTATAATTATCATCATCATCATCATCATTATTTATATTGTTTATTATTATAATTACTATCATTATTACTTCTACTATCATTATTACTATTGTTATTATTATTAACATTATCATTATCACTATGAGAAGTAGTAATAGTAGTATTTTTTTGTTATTTATCTGTAATTATCACAATTATCACTAATCATGGTTTTATCATATCACTTTTTTTCATTATTATCATTATCATTATTTTTATAATGATAGTTATAATGACAAAAATAATCATTATTGCCATTTCTATTATTATCATCACTATTATTTTAATAAAATAATTATTGTTATTACTGTTACAGACCACTACTACTAATAATAATAACAACAACAATAGTAGTAGTAATAATAATCAAAGTAATTATGATAATAATAATAATAATAATTATTATTATTATTATTATTATCATTTTCATTATTATCATTTATTATTATTATCATCATTATTATTATTATCATTTATATCATTATCATTATTATCATTATTATTATTATTACTACTATTGTTGTTATTGTTTTTGTTGTTGATATCAACATCATTATCATTATCATTATTGTTATTGTTATTATTACTATGTTTATTATTATTATTATCATTATTATTATCATTATTGTTCTCATTATTATTATTATTATTATTATTATTATTATTATCATTATCAATATTATTACTATCATCATCATTATATTATTATTTATTGTTATTGCTGTTATTTTCATTTCATATAACTATCTTTAACTATTAAAATTATGACCATCCTTACTACTAATAATACTACTATTACTACTGCTACTCTAACATGTTTATGGTACTATCATAATTCTCATTATTACCTTTATCATTATCATTATCACAATCATCGTCATCATAACTATCATACTGCGTATGTCTAGTTGCACGTAAACAGCCAGATGTATTTGAATCAAGACGCAAACAACTGCATCTTATATTGCCAGGTGATCGCATCCCCGATCAACCTCCAATGTGAGACAAGATTACCGGGAAGTAATATTCCAAAAGGATATAAAGACAAAGTTCATGTTTGTTTCCTGAGCTCAATTACTCACTGGGGATTTAAAAGGGAATTCCCAAGCTGGATAATCCCGGTAAATCGTGCCTAAATTGAGGAAAAAATGAATGTGAAAGGATTAGTCATAGATTCAGTGTTTAAAGGATTTGATCGCGCAAATTATTACGTGCTCTTCGAAGTCCTTAATTAAAGCCGCATTTTTAAATCATGTTTCTTTCTCTTTCTCTGACTCCGACCTCCCTCTCTTTCTCCTTCCTTCTCTCTGACTACCTCTCTCAACCGTAATTCTGTACCTTTATCGCATGTGTGCACACGCGCGCACACACACACACACACACACACACACACACACACACACACACACACACACACACACACACACACACACACACACACCTTTTAATGTATCTGACCTCTGGTCTCGAAATCCGTGGATACGGATGCAGATATTGAATTTTGGTAAATTGCGGATAGAAATGTTGATGTCGAGATTAGTTAGATTTCCAAACGCGAAAGCTGATCTGTTATTTTTGATATCTGTTATTTTGATATTTCAATGTATGCATAATTATACAATCGAAAGGGTTGGATACTATCTTTAATATATGCTGAAATTATATAAAATAGTCTTTTAATGCTAAATAAGTTAGTAAATGTGTACATTAACTATTCAAGATACCTTAAAATAACAATTGCAGGTAATCTGATGCCTGACTTATTAGTAGCACTTATTAGAGGTGTGCCGTGTCCAAAAAGCTATTATAAAGACCACTGTCATTCTCTTTGTGATATATTAATGCAGTCACTGTGGCTGCACAGCGTCAATAATTGTACTTTTAAATTAGCAATCAATTGTACAATACCGTATGATAACCACTTGTTGCATAGTTCACATTACTCAGCAAATATCAGTATACCCACGTAGATGCAAACATATAATTATAACTGTATAACATACAATCACACATTATCAGTTTTGTATTCCGGTTTTAAGGTACGTTTTGCTCGGAGCTATTATCACGACTGTCGCTTTACGATCATTGTTCAACGTTTGTCTCTGCACGATAATGAAGAGTGTAATTATTTTGCCTCGAGCCTCTGTGTCTATGCGATTTTCCACTAGGCAGCTTATTTCTTTACCCGTCACGTGGTGGAAGTGTCCCGTGAAGGTGGTGAAAAAATGGCTAATTGAGTAGTAGGAGAAGGTAGTTGAATGTAGGGTCCCATAATATGAGGATCTATATATATAACAGAAGTTTAGTGGGTGGGAAGCCAGTGGAGGGGACTTAAGGGTTCAGTACAGTTTACGCAACGCCTTTCTGCCAGACACATGATCAATACTCTCCCCTTATCTGTCTAGGTAATTATCATTTTTTATCTGATTATGTGTTCTTGACATAAAACGATGTTGAGACGTATTGGGGTAGTAAATAACTTAATCTTAACATAATGAGCCTCCGGGCTAGTACAGTGGTAACATGTCGGCCTCTCATCTGAGGGGTCAGCGGTTCGCGCCCCGCCCAGGAGCGAGAAGTTGCAATTGTCGCCTGGAGGTTACTGCTGTGGCTGGGCACCACGGCGGGTAAGGACTAAGCCCAGCCGAGTTGGCACCAGCTGACACACGTTAGCGAGTCGACATTAGTCGACACAGGCCGGGCTCCCCTCATGGGCATAGCCCTGGCGAAGCTCAGCGTCGCATATCGGACTTATCCTAATAGTGTCATTTTTTAAAAATAATTTTAAATATGGACATTTTAATGTATATCATTAGTACCATTTCAATAATTATATGAGATTCAGAAAAGACAAACTACAAATTTCTCAATTAATACTTAACAAAAGAAATTAACAAAATTAATAAATAAAGTGACTGGGTTTGCTAGAATGGTTTTTATATGGACCTAGTGAGTCTATGGTCATGGGTTATGCTTGGCGGAGGGCTAGAATCATGTTGCAAAGTGGGTAACGACAAAAAAAAAAATGTATGGGGTAAAAAGCGCTAAAAAACTTTTGATATTTCAATTGAAGAATGAAGAGGTGTCATTTTAGAAATGGAATGCAAACCATCTACTTAAGCAAAACGAAACTTAATATACGTTTTGCTCGGTGCAATTACCACTCAACGATGATCGTCAAACGATTGTCTAGAGCACTAATTCTAACAAATTGTTTTTGAATGGGTCTGTTTTGCTTTGAGCGACTGCGACTAGACTCGAGTTTCTAACGATCGTCGAATGCTCGCACGGCTGGCTGGTGAAGAAAATCGCAATCGCAAACGAACATCTGAATTGGAAAGAGTGTCTGCGTCATCATAGCTGCCAAGGTCTCCGATGAACAGGAAGAGATCTTTGTGGAGGAGGTTGTAGAACACCCTCGTTGTGGCAGCTCTAACATCCATAACACAAGGATCAACGAAGAGGATACGTCTGGGCACAAATCGCCGCCCTTTATATTTCGCCCAAGTTTTTAGTTTTCTGTTCATATTTTACGGTTTGATAAAATACGTCAAATTGGTTAATTAGCTCAAAGCACATTTCTCGCGACACTTACCTTCATGGAACACGGCTGCCACGTGACTGAAAAAAAAAAAAAAATGCACTGAGCAAAACGTACCATTAATACCAAAAATACCACCAACGGTCTTCTAATGCTTTCGCTTCGATGATACCATAAGAATATATTGTAAAGTTAAAATTATAATTATTGTGATGTGTATTCCCATGAATACACATTTCCATGTGAGGAAATACTGACGAATTCCAAATAAATTTTTATCAACGTCCAAAACGTCCAACAAGGCTGTTGGCGGGACATGCAATTTCAAATAAAAAAAATAATCATTTATTGGACAGATTTCTTCTGAACAAAGGTGATGATATTAATGATCTTAATAATGTGGCGATGTTGACGATAGTGATGACGATGATGATCTGGTATCCATTTGGACGAAAGGACATGGCTTTTTTTTCTGTTATACCTCCTTTTTTTCATTTGTATTGTTGCCGTTTCCTTACTACCCCCCCTCTCTCTCTCTCTCTCTCTCTCTCTCTCTCTCTCTCTCTCTCTCTCTCTCTCTCTCTCTCTCTCTCTCTCTCTCTCTCTCTCTCTTTCACTGCACATAAATCTCTCGACATCTACCTTCCTAGTTTCATAAGGCATTTCAAATTGAATAATGAGAAAATTATTCATCTTCCCTCTTACCTTAGTGTGTTCATAATACTCCGGGGTAGAATATATCAAGTTACCGTATTAATGAAACGTCCGTTCTCATTGGTCATGTTATGCTCTGTCAGCTTTCATATATTTTGATATTTCTATGAGGTCGAACAATTTCGCACACATGCACACGCTTACTCTCTCTCTCTCTCTCTCTCTCTCTCTCTCTCTCTCTCTCTCTCTCTCTCTCTCTCTCTCTCTCTCTCTCTCTCTCTCGCTCTCTCTCTCTCTCTCTGCTCCTATTTCTGCTCTTCTTATCGATCATTCCATTCTTAATCCCTAGCAGGATTGTGAATTTTTGATACGTTCGCCGAGCAGTCTATGCACGCGCGCCTAGGCAGATTGGTTATAAATCAGGTTATAAATCGCCTTCGACTTTCACTCTGACGGATTTCGCTTCATAATCAGCTCCTTGACCTCTCCATCATTCTGTCAGCCTGTCTCCTCGCCGCGCACAATAGGCGTTGTTCTCGGAAGTGTTGGATCGAAAATTATGTGTGTAGACATATACATTA
>NC_061830.1:32939717-32942217 GCF_019202785.1 Penaeus chinensis
GAACACCGCTTGGAAACTAGTTGACGACTTTCCAATACTGGATTAGGAGATTGGCTCAACACTGGAACATACAGTCAAAACAATTCACCTCTTGTTATCTGTATGGTGTGTGTGTGTGTGTGTGTGTGTGTGTGTGTGTGTGTGTGTGTGTGTGTGTGTGTGTGTGTGTGTGTGTGTGTGTGTGTTAGATTTTACTTTGCTAGCAACATTCCTATATGTATATGTACAGTTCTATCATCACTACAGTTTGCAAAAGGCGACAGAAAAAATACTGATAACCTTGTGAAAACGCCATTTCGTTTGCCAACAACCCAGTGCACGACTTTTAAAATATAGATTCGTTCCGCTTCGAAAAAAAAGGAAAACAGGAAAATGCACTGAAGCAATCTGATTTTTTCCTAAAAATTTCTAAAGTCTCTGGTATTTATTTTGCTTCTATTGCAAAACCAAAGTGTTTTCTCTTGCCAAAATTCAATAAGCGTTTGGCTTTGAATGCAGAGTATATTAATATTAACAGAAGTGGACAGATAAACGTAAGAAAAGCGGGCTCATAGAAACCGATAGACAGACTGGTAGACACCCATACATACATACATACATACATACATACATACATACATACATACATACATACATACGTACATACATACATACATACATACATACATATATATACATACGTACATATATATATGTATATATATATATATACAGTATATATATATATATATATATATATATATATATATATATATATATATATATATATATATATATATGGACAGAGAGAAGGGGTCGGAATGTCCTCTCTTTATAAAATTGAATTTAATTTTTCTTGGCACAATTAGATAATTAGACTGAATCATCATTTGATATCTTCCTCCATATTAATATGATCATGTAACTGTAAATATGTAGTAGATCAGTTCAAGTATGACGATGATAATGATTCTGATTTCTATAGCAGTTTTTAAAGAACGTGGCAATTGATAGTCTTTAGAACGACATAAATACCAACGTTTGTTATGGCATATAACAATACGATTAAAGTTGTCTTTTTTTCTTTCCCATTGAAAACTGATGCTGCGTGACTTCATCCTACGTTTCATTTTTTCCCAAAAAATAATCACCATTTCATTTTGATAATCACAAAAAAAAAAAAAAAAAAAAAAAAAAAAATATATATATAGGCGAAATAGGCGAAACCAACCCTTAATGCCAGGTTAAGCAGGCACTAATGACCTCCTTTAAAACTTTTCAAGCAATAAATAGAAAAGGGTGGGGAAAGGGCATATTAGGGAAGGAAGGAAGAAGCGAGAGTGAGAAAGGAAGAGGTCGGGGCAGAGGCGAGAGAGAGAGAGCGAGAGACAGTGAGGGAGTTAAGGAAAAGTAGAGGGAGAAGGAGAGGGAAAGGGAGACAGAGAGAGAGAGCAAAATCCAGCATATGAAACAGACGGTACATCAAGTACAGATCAGACGATTTCCTACTCAATCGAACAAAATAAAAATAAATGAATAAATAATAATAATAATAATAAATGAATAAATAAAAAATAAATGATAATAATAAAAATGACTATGACTCATTTGTCCGCGATGGTGTCGAGTTGAATGATCCATGAGAAAAGGGTCGTCGCTGTTCGCCAAACTTTCTATAAGATGGAATAGATAACATATCTGGCATATTATCCCATTTCCTTTTTTTTTTTTAAATGGTCTCTCAAATCATTTCATTAATTGAATTTGTTTATAATATATTATGTGCATTTAACTGGCCTTCACTATATTTCCTCTTATGTTGCAATATTCGTTTTATGCCTTTTTATTTTTTTCCTGCATTTTGTTTCTGTTTTATAACTGATCCACAGTTTGGATATCTATTCGTTTATAATTATTTTCTAGGATTGTGTCACTAGATGAAAAACTTATGTTTATATATCGTTATCATCCTTATTATTATGAATCTCATTATCATAATTATCATTGCCATCATGTCTGTTTTGCTAAATTATCGATTATCGAAATAGACTATAGAATCCTTACTTAAGATGTATAACCTATGCTATGCTCTGATAATGATAATGATAACCGTGAATGATGATAATGACGGTGGCAGTAAATGATGATGAAGATCTTAATGAGAAATCAACACCAAGATAAAATTGCACTCCATGTCACGACCGCCTAAAAGTTGTTAAGGTGTAGCAGGGAGGAAGAGAGGAGAGGGAGAAAAAAAAAAGAGAAATGTTAGTAGGAAAGAGAAAAGGTAAATCCCTTTAAGAAGCTGGCTAATAACCCGATCAGACTCCATCGTATTTCATGAAAAGATGGAGCAAACGAAAAAGTTCGCGTACTAATATTCTTTTATGTTTCATGGAACTAGAACTTTACATTACGTTTAGGGAAATTCGGAAATTCGAGTTCTAACTTGTTTTAGGTCGCTTGGGTTAGTTCTATTTGCTATAAACTAACACAGATAACATTGATATGCTTCTCGTTT
>NC_061830.1:32957217-32964717 GCF_019202785.1 Penaeus chinensis
ATGGAAGACTTACATGGAAGCGACCACTTTGCAATACTTTTGGAGGTGAATGGTATTCCAGCCAATGGAGTGCAGAGATGGCGACTTGAACATATAGACTGGAATCCTTTTAAATCAACCGCAGTATTGCAATGATCTGTAAATGATTTCAAGTGTGTTCAAGATGCTGTTAATCACTTCAACTGCATTAAGGCAGTTGAAATGACGCCCAAGTGATATATACTTGATGCATTACAAAAAGACCTGAGCCAAGGCCAGACGAGTGCTAAAGGAGGCTAGACGGACGTCGTGGAGGCAAAATGTTTCCTTGATTAACTCTGAGACCCCCTTAGCATGGGTATGGGACAAGGTATGTAAGATCACTGGAAAGAGCACATCCATGTCAACATCTGCTCTGAAGACAGATGGCATAATCCTTACAGACAAAACATGTTGCAAATGAGCTAGCAAAATCCATGGCAGAGATCTCTGGAGCATCTCACACTGCCCGATTCAAGTTGAACAGGAACGACACCCAGTGTCCTTCTTCACTAGCAGATCTTCCATACAACTTGTCATTTTTGCGCAGGGAGATGGATTCTGCTTTGTAGCTCTGCCGTAAGACTACCCCTGGAAATGACGATATTTCATATCAGATGATATCTCACTTACACAATAGGATCTATAGGGAGGGAACAGTGCAATCCATATGGAAAGAGGCTATAATCATTCCTATCCCTAAACCTGGCAAGGATGCTTCCACACCAGGGAATTACAGACCGATTTCTCTCACCAGCTGCATCTGCAAGTTGAAGAAGAAAATGGTAAACTTAAGGTTGACATGGCTGCTAGAAAAGGAAAACGTACTGACTCCATATCAATATGGGTTTAGAAAACTGAGATCAACCACAGATGCACTTGTAAGGATGGAAACTGCAATACAGAATTCCTTCACACAGCGACGTTATATGTTAGCAGTCTTCTTTGACCTTGAAAACGCTTATGATACTACTTGGAAGCATAGCATACTCATGAAGCTGTATGATATTGGTTTAAGAAGAGCATTGCCTCATACAAAGCTTCCTTGCTGACAGGAAGTTTAGAGAGAGGGTGGGAAACAGCTTCTCTAACCTGGAAGACCAGCTAGAAGGGGTCCCACAAGGGAATGTCTCAAGTGTGACCCTGTTTGCCATTGCTGTAAATAACATCATAAAGGTCGTTCCAAGTGCTGTCTCATGTAGTCTGTATGTGGATGACTTTACACTTTACTGCTCAGGAGGAAGCCTACAGGATGTGCAAGGGCACATGCAGACTGCAATAAATCAGGTTGTGCAATGTGCAACATACCATGGGTTCAAATATTCTCCAAGCAAGACCATGGCTATGCATTTCCACAAACGGGGAAAGTTCCATCCTTCCCTCTATTTAGGAGCAAACCCACTGCATTTTGTCCAAGAGGTAAAGTACTTGGGTCTAATTTTTGACTCAAGGCTTACGTGGGTGCCTCACATTAAACAGTTAAAGGTGAAAGCTACAAAAGCGCTTCGTATTTTGCGGGTTCTTTCACACCTATCTTGGGGTGCAGACCGCACAACGCTTCTACGGTTTTCCCGAGCACTTATTAGTAGTAAGGTTTATTCATCTCTAACTTCCACTGTTCTCCGAATGGTGGACTCAGTTCATAATGAAACTCTCAGAATCTGTACAGGGGCTTTCAAGCCTTCACCTGTGGAGTCCCTGTATGCTGAGAGTGGAAAACCACCTCTTTCATTAAACAGGGACTACATGAACCTAATTTACTACACCAGACTACAAAGGATTCCGGGATCTCCTACATCCAGGTTGGTTTTCAACCCCCTTGAGGATAGCCTATCCTATGGTAGGAGAATGAAGAATCTTGTAGAAGATCTTAATTTAAATCTCACAAAGGTTCTGGCTGTTGGAACTCCCAAGTTCCCCCCTTGGACCAATCAAGTCAAACTGGATTTGGTCGGAATTGGGAAAGGGGAGAGATCTGAAGCAGAAATCAGAGATTTCTTCAATACACTTCTAAGGACCAAGGATCAGATGCAATATATACTGATGGTTCAAAATTTGAGCTTTGCAGTAGTGAGCAGAAGGAAGACTACATCTGGCAGTCTTTTTCTATCAGCCTCGATCTTCACTGCAGAGTTGCATGCCATCCCTGCAGCAGTCAAGATGACTAGAGATCTTACGAATCATCCCATATACACTGAAAAATGTATTGCGGGAAGTTTGTGAAATCGAAGGCCTTATTAGTTTCCTTAGGGAGACTAATATTTTTAATAAAATTTAATTATGCATAATGTTTATGCAATAGTCTTAGACATGTAATGTTTTTTTGTATAATATTTATTGTTATTTATGGCATTTATTGATAGATTTTTAACGTTTTAAATATTTTGATATTTCAATCTAGCAAGGTGCTCGCCGCTAATGACCTTAGCTGTTGACGCTTAAATAATCAATCAATGAATCTCTTTCGGTGTATAACGTTTGGGTTTTATATTTGGCAAAGATCATCGTAGGAGATTTGTATTCAGTAGAGTTCAAATTCATAGGATGTATGGATGAGAGGTTCCTGATATGTACATGTTTCTCTACGTGAAACCGAATCTTTGAGAGTGTAGTTATTCGTTCTCATTCCCGAGGTCTACTCTGCCTGTATCATTTCCCACAGGGTACTGCTCATGCATATTCCAGAGGAGACAAAGCACATCCAGACACATATATGTCTCTCACATTCTCTCTCTCTCTCTCTCTCTCTCTCTCTCTCTCTCTCTCTCTCTCTCTCTCTCTCTCTCTCTCTCTCTCTCTCTCTCTCTCTCTCTCTCTCTCTCCCTTTCTCCCTCTCTCCCTCTCTCCCTCTCTCCCTCTCCCTCTCCCTCTCCCTCTCCCTCTCCCTCTCTCCCTCTTTCTTTTCCCCTCTTTCCATCATCAGTATCTCTCTCCAACGCTCCTGTAACACTTACGCTGCTTATTTTGATTATCCGTTCATTATTCACCGGGAAGCATTGCTATCATCTCGTCCACGCTGTTGCTTTTTTTATTTTTTTATTTTTTTTTATCTCATCTGTTGACCTCATCCACCTCCGTTAATTCATCTTCTCACTCATTATCACTTTTCGCTTCTTTTCCAGTTCCCTTCGCTTCCTCTTATCATTATCTCGACTCTTCTTCATTCCCCCTAACCTTCCCTCATACCTTTCCCTCGAGGCAAAGACACCGGTCACCCTCCTCAGTGTTAATCCTTGAGTCCTTCGCTTTTTTTTATCTTTTTTTGTCGGTTCCTTCATTTGGTTGTGACAGAGGAGAAGCTTTTGTGGAAATAATATCAAAGGAGATTTGGAAAGGCCGAAGACTTATCATGAAATGCAACAGTAACCCTCTGTGAAGAACTAATCTATTAATTGGGGTTAATAATTGAGGAAAAAGAGTGTTATATATTTTTTTGAAAGCAGAAGAAACGTAAATATGAATATAAAATGTTATCAGTAATCTTAACGGGCGTAATGATTAGTAATCTAGTTTTCTAGAAGGATGGTGAGCTAAGAAAATAAGAGAAAGGCTACAGGCGGGGAAAAATATAAAACAAATCTGGAGGAAAAGGCCTTCATAGAGATACAAAGAAAGGACAAAGGTCGACAACACAGAAAAGACATTTAAACTTAAGCTCCGCCACTATCCGGAGATCGTATTCGCCGCTAATCACTCTAGCTGTTGATGCCGCAGATACTTTTAAATAATCAGTCGATCAATTAGTGAGGACGGCCAATGAGAATCACTGAGAGGGGTGCTTACTGAAGGAAGAATAATTAATAAACTGGATCGCTAGATGGGAATGAACGTTTGTGAGTTCTTACATTAATGTGGTATATTAAAATGAATTACTGAATCAATTATCTCATTTATGTTTCATGCGATGTATAAAGTATTTTCTATTTGTTTTTTTGTTGTTTTTTATCTCGGCTTCACCAACATGATTTTGTTCTTCTGTCGCAAAGGACTATTCCTACTGGAGCTTCAGGATTTCAGTTATCCATGTTGCATGATAAGGAGTTACTTATTATTCCAAGTTGCTTTCAAGTGGTCAGTAATAAACGGCGATAAATGATTGTAAGAAAGGTCAGATCATTGTAACTCATGAAGTACGATTTGAGGTCAACTTGCCGAGGGGGGAATAGTAAAGCAAGAAATAATGATAATAGTAATAATAACAGTAACGTTCTGCTAGTGGCAACATTAAGACTGGTATTACTACTACTTTTCTTGTAATGCTTATTTTTACCATCACGAGCATCATCACTCCCACAGTCATATCAGTAATATTTATCATGAATGATATCTAAACCGAACGCATCAGAGGCGACCTCCGCTCTGATCATTAGGGATTGGCGTCGGGGTTTAGAACGTGATTCCGGTGTACATTGTGATTAATATGGTTAATTCTTGATCGGGTTGATATGGTGCAAGCAGAAAGAGAGAGAGAGTAAGAGAGAAAAAGAGAAGGAGAGAGAGAGTGAAGGAGGGAGGGAGAGAGAGAGAGAGAGAGAGAGAGAGAGAGAGAGAGAGAGAGAGAGAGAGAGAGAGAGAGAGAGAGAGAGAGAGAGAGAGAGGGGGGGGGGGTAGAAAGAGAGCGAGAGAGAGAGGGGGGGGGGGGTAGAAAGAGAGCGAGAGAGGAGAGAGAAGGAAAGGGAGAGGGAGAGAGAGAAAGAAAGAGAGAGGGGAGGAAGAGATAAGAAAACAAATATGGGCATGGTTATTAGAATAATGAAACAGAGCAAGAAGAGAAAAACAATGAACGACTTCAAAGAACGACCACCGCCTGATCAAAGAAACCTTAAATGAGTTCACAAGGTCTGTCTGTGTTGCAGCCGTCTCCCCCAAACCTTGTTTTTAGCGAAGTTGCGTCTTTATTACAAGAAAACACAGACAGTTGTATATTTCAGTCCTGTAAAAGATTTTTCATATATCCATTTGCCATTCTGTTTTGCATGTTCAATTTCTTTTCTTCGTCGTCAATTCAATTCTTCTATAATTGCATTTTTTATGAAGGCCAACGGTGAACGATGAAAGACTGTAAGGTAAAATACAAGGACGGTGAAATAATATGCTTATTATGTATAACATATTACTACACACACCACACGCCATATGTATATATATATATATATATATATATATATATATATATATGTATGTATGTATATATGTGTATATATATTATATATATATTATATATGTCATATATATATATATATATATATATATATATATATATATATATATATATGTATATATATCATATATATATATATATATATATATATATATATATATATATATAAATATATATATATATATATATATATATATATATTATATATATATATCATATATATATATAAATATATATATATATATATATTATATATATATCATATATATATACACATACATAACATTCATTAACATTTGATCTAAAATGTTCGAAGACTAATCAACAAGATAAACGACATTAACAAAACGCTTCCTCGAATATTTTTCGAACTATTTAAGAGCGACCAATTACACATAATGAGCGAAGGTCTTCAAACAGTTAGGTATTAATATGCACAAAACGTGTGGTCTAAACACTGCCTGTTATCCTCTTGAGCTTCCTCCTCATCCTACGTCTTTCCCTCTTTCTCCTCTATTTGTTTCGTCTTCCTCCTCATTTTCCTTTGTTTTATGTCCCTCTTCCCCTCCTTCTTTTGCTATCTCTGCCTCTTCTTCATTTTTTTTCCTTTCTAATCCTGCTTCTTTTTCTGTTTCTGCTCTTCTATTTCCTTATCTTCTCTTATTCCTCCTTTTTATAATTTTCGTCTAACCATGCTTGTCAGTTCCTAAACATTCTTCACCCGGTTTTTTTTCTTGTCTTTTCGCTTAAGATAGTGTTCATGAATGAATATTTATTTTCATTTCTTTTTCGCTTCGTTTACTTTTACGGTTGACTGTTTTTTGTTTAGTTTTTGTCTTCGAGTATAATTTTCAACAGCGAAATATCTTAAACGTACATTTTGCTTACGTAGGGTGTATACCAATAGAAAAAGGCACACACACATTGTACCCGTCGTAACATTTTCTTTCGCATTGACCACAGCAACGGCAATGAACAGCGAAGTTCATTGTAGTGCATTGGTTCAAGCAGATAATAACGATGGCCCTAGGACGGTCGTAGCAACTTCAAACACATTTATACTCAAGATCCTGAGAATCAAACGTTTGATGCGATTTCCCTAGTACAGAACTTATTTTTTCGTAGTGGGATACCTCGTTTTTTCAGATGCTTTAGCTAAAGGTGAGTGCCTACGTAGGGCATGCAACCCTACCCCTTTAACATAACCGAACTGGCAACACGCTACAAGTAAAATTCAAAGGTAAACATTTCAGTCGTGCGAACCTCCAGAGAATGAATGGCTAAAGACCCTTTCTTGTTGACTGCTTCGGAAGCCTTTGCTTATTTTCCACCACAAGCTTATTAAGAATAAGAAAAGTTAAATCACTGCTTCTTTTGAATACAGGTTCGATAACATGAACTTTGTACACTTTTTCAAAAGAAAGAAAGAAAGAACAACAACAAAAAATATATGTTTGTGTGTGTGTGCGCCTGTACATATCTACGCTTGTACGCTTGACGGCAAAAGCTCCCAATAGACCAAAGAACAAGTCAAAAGAAGCCGTTTTCTATAGTCTGCGGAGTTTGGATGGCGTCGGGAAACGCTTTTCAACAAAAGCTAGAACGTCGAAATGTCTTTCTTCCTTTCATTTCTCTCATACACACACTGTCTCTCTCTCTCTCTCTCTCTCTCTCTCTCTCTCTCTCTCTCTCTCTCTCTCTCTCTCTCTCTCTCTCTCTCTCTCTCTCTCTTTCTCTCTCTCTCTCTCTCACTTTATATATATATATATATATATATATATATATATATATATATATATATATATATATATATATATATATATATGTATATATATACATATATATGTGTGTATATATATATACATATATATATATATATATATATATATATATATATACATATATATATATATATATATATATATATATATATATATATAGATAGATAGATAGACAGACATGTACATTGGTTGATACATTTACTGATTTACTGATATATGTACGTGGTTCGTAATCTAATCTTTCAGCTGACTGACTCACATCTCACCTCCCCATTACATTCTCGATATTAGACTACACTTCATTTTTCCCTTCATTTTATTGTTACAGTTCACTACCTACTTTACATCTCATCCGCTTCCTGGCACAATTAGCTCAACTTCACACTCCATCGACACTGAAGACATTCTGGCGGCTCGTTACCCCTTGGAAATAGAACAACGGGACTTCCCTTGCCTGCCAAAGACGTTGGTTCATTAAGACTAATGAAGCCAGATTCTTTTCTCGATTTATGCTTCACCTCGCGTCGTCCGAGTCTTAAC
>NC_061830.1:32974717-32979717 GCF_019202785.1 Penaeus chinensis
CAATTATTAGTACACTTTGACAAACTTTCGCTTGCCACTGATTCTTGGGAACAGCTTGAAACGAAATATCGGTTATCAAATATTTAATGAACGAGTTCGTACAATTGGTATCTTCGCATTCTCAGATCAGAGTCACCTTGTTGACTGAGAACACTTGCATGCCCGTGTTCACTTCGAACGTCGCTCATCAGTTTTTAAACCTTTATAATCAACTTTGAATTTCTTTAAAAAAAAACTTTACACGCTACACTTTTACTGACTTAGTTGCACAAATTGTTCTATATCGAAACTTTATATTTAGGTTGATGAATATACGTAAAGAAATATATACATTTTGGTTGAGGAATATATATAAACAAATATATATCAGCAAATATATAAAATGTAAATTTACGACGTTCTTCAGAGTTCCACTGACCATAGAGCCTGGTTTCAAACATTTCCAGGCTCCAGTTATCATAGTCAAGTAAAGAGACTATCGTCCACAGACCGAACTCTCCGTCCGCCGACCGAAAGAAAACCGTTCGCCGTACAAAATTATAATGATATTGCTCAAAATTCTGTTTAAATTGTGCCAATGTTTTACATGTTTTTATTTTGTTTGGAATTTATTTATGGCAAAGGCCATCTTTATCTCGACTTGTATTTATTTTCTTCTTAAAACACATATTGCTAATACAATAATTTTCACAGATCGCATTTCATTTGAACGGTTTGAATACATTTACGAGTAAAGGAAATAATGAAGTCATAAAATATCTTTTTGGAAAATATCTTTAAAATAATACTTCATGCACTGGCTGAACGGGAAAAAACATAACATAAAAGTAAATATAACAAACGCCCACAATATATACAAAAAAAAAAAAAAAAAAAAAATGCATGAGCGGAAAACCAGATAAAAGAAGTGATAACAAAGAGAATGAAAGCACAACAAATAACACAAAAGAACAAATTCTGAACTATAAAACATTCAGATATCTCAAGCAGATAATAGAAAAGCTTTGCAAAGAGCAGATACACAGGCACACCATACAAAAATGTAAAGGGAACGCAGAGAACAAGAAAGATCAGAAACAAATACATAAATGATCTAGTAATATGATAAGTAGAAGTAAGTAACAGAAAACTGCAAAACACCAAACAAACCGAATCACGGCCTTAAAGATAGAGAAAGTGCAAAAAGCAAAAGCAAACAAATATCAGAAATCAAGCAAAGAAATAATAGAGTGGAACAAAGGCAAATTACAGGGTACAAATACGTAGAAAATATTAGCAAAATAAGTACATAACGGAAAGGAAATAACCCAAAAGCATTAAGAATAAACAATACAAACAAATAGCAAGAAATAAGAGATTTAATAGAAAAAAAATAAACTATTTTACCTATTGTACACAATATTGCAGGTATTGCTACCACCTCTCTGCATCAAACACTTTCCCTAACGTATTCTGACAAAAGAATCATGAAATTCAAATTTATTATTTGCTTAGAAATCCTTACTTATAGTTTAATTAAATCTAATTTAGAAACATAACATTTCTGTATCAGCGAAAGCAACTGTAATGCAAAAATAAAATTTCTTCATCAGCTACGGCTACAGTTTTATAAGAGGAGATCGTATCTAATTTTAAGGTCGAGCCACAAATATATAATATCAGGGCGAAGCAATGGTTGGGGCATATTTAGCAGTTCCGTGACCGTGGAGAGCGAATGTTGGGTTCTCAGTGGATTTGCCTTTTATTAAGGATAGATCAGAAACCAAGCGAAGGTGTTCCTCGTGAAAGTGTGGACGGAATTTGCGAGAGCCAAAATTCCAAAAAGGTCGCCGTCTGTCATTTCGATTTTTTTTTTTTTTTTTTAGCTGATTCCTTACAATGTTGCATAACGCAAAGACCACGGCGATTGCTTGACGCTGCACTACTAGCGGGTTGGACCTAAGATTATTAGGCTTCCTCATACAGATAGTGGTAAGCTGTAAGTTCATTTGAATAAAGCACTAACAATATAATTACGAAAGGCCCTATTTTAAAAGTTAATGCTAGTGTCATAGAAACCTTTCCTCTTGCACTCTAGACATCCCAATATTGTTGGGAAAGATAATTAATAACAATTCTCGAAAACCATTGAATATAATGAACAAATTTATAGTTTTTAGTAAAGCACTTACCGAAAGGGACAAGAAAGTTGGCTTTGAATAGATATTTGCTGGAAAAATGCCGTTAAGGCGTAACTGTTTTCTTTTCAGTTTATTTTGTATTTTCTATGAAAAAAAAAAAAATCTATAGTATACGGCGGCTTTCCGCAACCGCCATCGATTGTCATTTTTTTCCCCGAGTTGCAGACGAATTTCCGCAGGTTTGCAGCCCAGGTGGCAGTGGGGAAAGTCATATTCGCACATAATACGAAAGTTTATTTTCTGGAAAGAATGACAAAGCCGGCAACTTTCTGTGGCAGACATAGTTATTTCGAGATTTGCGTATTCCACACAGGATACGGGAATAATCATACTACACTACTTATGAAAGTTGACAACACAGGTTTCACCAAGATCTTTAGAACTAGGAAATATTGCCAGGCCTGTAAGTGGGTACCGGTCCGTCTGCCGCCTACCTTAGAGCCGGGAATTAGTACGCCGATTGATATCTGGTTTGGCGTCGACGAGTTTACGGTGTAAAACATCTGAACACATGGTTTCATAGTATCCTCTTAATATTATATACCTAATGCGCAACCTGAAGTCTTATACATGAAATAACAATAAAGTAGAAAATCCATGCGAAATAAACTGTATTTAACACAATGTGAGCAGTTCCCGCACCCCTCCATGTAGACTCTCTTCCCCCCCCCCCTCATATAGTCTGTCGCTAGGGGTGGGTGAGGGAGGGGGTTCAGAAATTTGGACTGTGACAGTTCTTATAAACATACGACTACATACATTAAAATACATACGCATTCCATTTAGCAATTTACCATCTGCAAATACAGCGCAAATTAATTTTCAGTAGGTCTACATTAATTCCGCAAATGAGTTTTCATCAGCGATAATGTGTTTGTGTGGCTCTCTCAATTAACGTCAAAGCGGGGAAGCGCCTTCGCGATTTATTAATTCGTTTGGCTTCATATTTACCGAGTGATACATTTCTCGGTTTTGTTTATCCGGGTCGAATGAAATCAACAAACTGGATTTCCGAGTGAAATTTGTCGGTAAATGCAAATGCGAGACAACTTTGCCCGTGCTTTCTCCTATTAAAGTCAGTCTGTTCGTTCCCCGAAACTTGAGAGGAGAATTGAAGATACCTGAACTTCGTGAGTGAATTTCAGAAATGAAATGATCAGTTAAAAACCGGAGAGAGAGAAAATCATTGAACTGCAGAGAAAATTATGATTTGTAAAAGTTTTTGGGGAAGTAAATGAGTTTGGGAAAAGCCTAGCTAGTCTCGTGTCCTAAAAAAAGGGCCATCGAAATATTTTCTTTAACAGGATATAAACATCTGACTGGGTATTATAGATAACTGTGTGTGTGTGTGTGTGTGTGTGTGTGTGTGTGTGTGTGTGTGTGTGTGTGTGTGTGTGTGTGTGTGTGTGTTTGTTTGCTTGTATGCATGAGTGTGTTTGTATTTGGCGTACATATAGCGGCACAACATTTGTTTTTATTCCGTAGGAAATCTTCGGCAGAGACGTAGGCAAACGAAGGCCGTGGAGGCAGGAGTAAAGGAACGCAGTGGCGGGTGTTTGTCGACGCCAATTTGCACGGGCTGGAGGAACTTAAGGGATTTGCTTCTTCCGCTTTTGCTGCGAATGAACTACAGAGGACTGGGTGATGGAATGTCATAGACAGAGAAGAGTGCGAGAGAAGACAACGGCTAAAAGGGGGTATATATTTCATGATCTTACTAATTATGTCACGTATAAAACATCTCAAGTTGGCATTACAGCAGAAATCTCACTCTCTCTCTCTCTCTCTCTCTCTCTCTCTCTCTCTCTCTCTCTCTCTCTCTCTCTCTCTCTCACTCACTCACTCACTCACTCACTCACTCACTCACTCACTCATTCATTCATTCATTAATTCATTCACTCACTCACTCACTCATTCACGCGTTCACTCATTCATTCATTCACTCACTCACTCACTCACTCATTCACTCATTCACTCACTCACTCACTCACTCACTCACTCACTCATTCACTCATTCATTCATTCACTCACTCACTCACTCACTCACTCAACCACCAACCCCCCTTCTTTCCTTCTCCAGCAGAAGCAAGAAACAAACGACTGAGCTAAACAAGGCCGAGCACCTTCCGCTGAGCTCTTCGACTTGCTACTGCAGTCCCATGGGTGCTGTGCTTCATTGCAAGTCGCGCGTGTACTAAACAAAGAGCTGATTGTGTATGCGTAATATACCCTACGTGATGTCATAAAGTTAGAGAGATGCTAAGTATATATATTGGTGTTGTGGGGGGATAGGGTTAAGAGGATGAAGGTAAATAAAGAAAAACAATATATTTAAAACATACCAAATATGACGATGTCCGTAAAAAGAAAAAATATTTGTTTATTCCGATCGGATTATTTTGATTTGTTGTAATTTCAGGCGATGCATGAAAATTGAATTTCGTATCGCATTTACATTATCTTATGTAATTTGCTAGTTCATCTGCATTTTTATCAGTTATTAACAGGTTATAGGTCATACTAAGATGAACATCGTTTAATGTATATGTATATATATATATATATATATATATATATATAGAGAGAGAGAGAGAGAGAGAGAGAGAGAGAGATAGAGAGACATATATGTATATATATACATACATATATATATATATATATATATATATATACATACATGTATATAGACATATATGTATATATACATACATATATATATATATATATATATATATGTATATATATACATATATACATATAGACATATAGACATATATATATATATATGTATGTATATTATATGTATGTATATATATATAT
>NC_061830.1:32997217-33004717 GCF_019202785.1 Penaeus chinensis
GTATATATGTATATATATATATATATATATATATATATATATATATGCATGTTTGCACACACAAACACACATTAATAGTTTTTTGAACCATGTATTTTTTTTCCAATTCATTATTTATAGTCTACATGGCTTCGACTGCAGCATTTCCCTCCCGATATTGTTCTCTCGACTCTCACCACAACGAAGGATATAGGAGGTGATTAAATCAATTACTAGATTTAATTGTTCGCCCAATTACGGCTTCACCAAATCTTGGAAGCCAGTGAATTGCTTTCCCGAAATTATGTCTATAGGTTTTCACACACACACACACACACACACACACACACACACACACACACACACACACACACACACACACACACACACACACACACACATACACAGACACACACACACACTCACTTTTATTGTCGCGAGACCAGACACCAACAAACAGAAAAGCTTTTTTTAGGGTTAAGATATTCAAGGATTTTGCTTCTCAGCCTAAAGTAACCATTACACATTACATCTTATTTACAACATAATTTTATCCAGCTTTTATTTACATTCTGAAAACCACCTTCTCATCTGAGATTCATAATAATGATCATATATGTTTTCACCACTAAGATTCTGACAATTTTAAAACATTCTTACTGCCTGCCACACGCGAAGCACAGCATATTTCTACCACAACACCTGTTTTTACTTATTAGTAACCCACAACACGAACATGGCTATGCTATCGCTGTAATTAATCAAGGGAACGAAAAATCTCCTTTATTTTTGTGATTTCTAAGGGCTAAAGCGAGCACACAAACGAACATGAATGGAGTATGCTGAATGTAAACAGAGTGCATCTTAATCTGATTCTTTGTTTGTAATTTCATTTGATGACCATAATAATAACGCTGCTGCTGGTGATAAAGACAATGAAAATAGAAAAAGGACATATATTTATCTTGACAATACTGATGCAGAAGTAAACTGATCACCGTCCAGTTGCAGGGTGATACCGATCTTTCTCGCTCACACGCCCCCTCTCTTAAAAGACACGTGAGTAATCTGAGTGCGCAGTATCATATGTGTCAACAATACGTAGCAAGACCGGACTTCACACCTCTGTCCAAGCAGCTGCCTTTCTCCTTGGACAGGACGCAGGTGCTGCCTGCCTTTCTCTTTTCACACAGGAATAAACATCCACCCTCGAAGGAACCGCCACATAAAAGGGCACGTGTGTAAGACGAAGAGGCAGAGGAGAGACACGGCAGACAGACCAAGCCACACAGGGTCCAGCTCCGCCAGCTCGTCCTCCACCCGGGGGCACGGGGATCTCTTGGGGGTTTCATATCTATCTTCAGAAATAAACCAGCAAGCCAAGACCCCTTTCATTGACCGCCCAAGATCATCTCTCTTACGTTACATCTGCATCTCTCTTACGCTCACATCTGGTGGCTTGCGGTGGTCCGATACGCTTACAATATGGCGGAGATACCCGGAATTAATCGAGCGTTCTTTCTCGGCTGTTTAGAAGGCGACCGCAGTGCGGTACATATTTTCCTTTTGCCTCCTGAAGAGTGGCTTTGATTACGGGTGCACGAAGTTACCTTTTGATGATACAGAGCCACTGACATAGCCACATTGACGCCACCAGCAAAATAAACTATGGTAATACATCATACGAAAATAAAAACTGAACTTGAGTCATTTATACACTGTCACAACGGCGATAACACAAGCAACCCTCCCTCTTCTGTTCCTCCCTCACACAGAATGTACGTAATATCCTGTTCACATAAGCTTTCTTGTGTGGAAGTATCGGTATCGGGTAAACGGTTCGCTTTCCCATGTTTTTATAATAAGTAGATAAAAAGGCAACCCCAACCTTATTCCATCGTCCGAGCACGCAACAACAGGCAATCATTCAATCCCATTTTATCGCCGGCTTTGGCCAAATTCCGCCCCGCTGCTCGTGACGCTTTCCCGCTCGCGATCAGGTGTCGTAAGAAAAGAAAAAATCCTGGGTTCTGTTGCAAATCTTGTGTGATTACGATGATGAAATCGAACGGCTGAATAAGTGGATTAACGTTTGCCAAGATGACGAAGTAATGTTTCTCTTACCGTTCAAAAGGTAGTGTCTGATTAATTTTGCCTAACAAACTCATTATTGGTAACTGTCCTCCCTGAGCTGCTGAGATATTTTACATTGGAAGGA
Organism: Penaeus chinensis; assembly: GCF_019202785.1. Taxonomy (NCBI): domain Eukaryota; kingdom Metazoa; phylum Arthropoda; class Malacostraca; order Decapoda; family Penaeidae; genus Penaeus; species Penaeus chinensis. The sequence goes on from NC_061830.1 coordinate 32,999,415, forward strand.
TACATTGGAAAGTATTACACATACATATATTTTCCAGTGTATATCAGGATTTACCATTGACACTAGATATGTGTTTCCACGTGGGAAAATCGTTGCACTAACTAATTATCTTCACAAATGAGACCTGACCCTGCTCTCAAACAGTGATCTTCCTTATATTTATAAAATTGATTAGTTTACCAACAGTAGAATCTGTATACTATAACGGAATAAATATATATTTTTTTTCTTCTATCCAATGCATTTTAGGGCATGCGTATTCAAAGGTGTTCTTAGACCAAATGCCCGAAAATGGGTATATATTTGTTTATTCAAACTTTTCGTTGTTTAGGTTGTAGATGAAAGTTTAAATTAACAAAACATTGTTTGATAAATGCCTTGGCGGCTGATTGGTCTGAGAGTACCATTTGTACGTGCAGTGCATCAGTTAGATATAGGGAAAAAACAAAGAATATCGCTTTGTTTGTATTGCTATATACCCCCCCCCCCCTATCTCGGCTGACGCAAGACTACATGGGTATATTGAAAAGATCTTGTGAATCAGTTTAAAAAGTATAAATGCACTCATTATTAGACCTTTAGGAACATACATGCAAATAAAACATAATTTTGACATGGTGATATTATATTCCTGATTAGCACGATTACGATTGGATGTAAGATTAACTACAATTGATAAATAATTATATTATTAAGATCATGTTCATTGATACTGTATAAATTATAATTCTTTGCAACATATATTTCACAGGATTTCGTTACTTATATATAATCAAAATATGATGAAATTTGCCCACGATAACATAGTGATAATGACAAAGCTGATATCATGATTAATTTTTTCGATATGCTTATGGAAAGACTGAATCCAGTATTCCAGCTAAAGGACTGCATAAGAAACTTGCAAAAAGAAAAGGGCATTTTTGTTTTTGTTTTCGTAAATATTACACAGTAGGATAAAAGAGACTATGTGATGGAAGATTAGCTTAAAGTTACGTAGTGAAACGAGAAGGGAGGTCAAAGGCTCTGTCGTCATTGATCTATATTCATCGCGAAATATTCCACTGCTGATACATATTAACTACATATGACCCATGTACTTCTTTTTTAAGAAGAATAGAAAGATCCGAGAATGCAAGACAAGGTCGTATGGACTCACATAAAAGGAGCGGAAAGGGGGGGGGGGCATGGTATTATAAAGTCGATGAATCATACATATCTTAAATTGAGCATAGAGCTTGGGGAAAGCACATGTCGTGGTTCTAGTAGTCAAATAAAGAATGAGAAAAATCCTCTTGAAGTTGCCATCAAGTCAGATTTTAATGGTAATTCAGTTAACATTGTTTCTATCCGCAGATTGGAATGATCTGAGGGAAAGAGTAAGACAAACAAGAGAGAGAGAGAGAGAGAGAGAGAGAGAGAGAGAGAGAGAGAGAGAGAGAGAGAGAGAGAGAGAGCGAAAGCGAGAGAGAGAGATAGAGAGAAAGAGCGAAAGCGAAAAAGAGAGAGAGGTAAAAGAGAGTAGCAATCGTGGGACAAAGAGAAATAATATATCACAATAGACAACAATAGGTTACCAGAATGACCTTTTAAGCCAGCCCCTCCTTCCGTATTCTTCTTTCCATTTCCCTTCTGAAAGGAATTCCTATCCACAATGGAGAAAGGGAAAAATGTCCGTCTCACCTGCTACTCATCCATAAGTCTTTACAAAGCCATCAGAGCCCAATATCTCCCTTGAGCCACTTTACTTACTTATCTCTTCCTTTTCAGAACACTCATGTCGTCTAATAATGTTATATGTTTTGTCTGCATAATTGTGAGCATGATATACACACACACACACACACATATATATATATATATATATATATATATATATGTATATATATATATATATATATATATATATATATATAGAGAGAGAGAGAGAGAGAGAGAGAGAGAGAGAGAGAGACATACATATATATATATAGACATATATATATATATATATATATATGCACACACACACACACACGTATGTATGGGTGTGTGTGTGTTGATATACACACATGCAACCACATATAATTGTATGCCCTATGCCATATAATCCCGCTTAACCCAACCACCATGGATTCTGTCCCCCCCCCCCCCCCTTTTTTTTTTTTTTTTTTTTTTTTTTGTAAATTTTGTTACATACAACGGATCCCCATTTGCTCAGCCGGCAAGGAGTCTATCAGTAGCCCTAATGACCAATCCTGAATTTCCCATTCCTTGAATTGGTGGGAAAGTGTGTTTTTTTCTTTTTAATACAATTGATATTGATACTGTTATTATTGTTATTGATGTTATGATTATTAAATTGTTATCAAAATATCGGTAACATTTCAGACAATGAAATAATTCAAAAACGAAACAAAAAAAAAAACTTTCCAAAAGTCGAGGAAAAGGGTAAACAGGTGAGATAGATAGGGCTTAATAACTGACTCCTTGGTGACTAAGCACTTGTAGAGCCATCTATGTGTAAATACAATAAATAAACTTGTATTACAGTAGACATGGTATGTATTCTTCCCATAGGTGCCGGTTGGGTTAAATTGCATGGCTGCCCTTGTCCGTGCCTGCCATTGCCGTCTGTTATGCACGTCTTTTTCTATATTTTCTTTCCATCTTTTTCTTGGTCTTCCTCTCGGTTTTCTTTCCTTTACACTTTCACACATTGCTCTCTTCACTGGATTTCAATCTTCCATTCTCCTCGCACGACCGTAAAATCTCGTTCTGATCTCTCGCACCTGTTCTTTGATGTCTATTACACCTGACTCCTTCCTGAAATCCTCACTTCTCTTCCGGTCTTTCGGTGTAACTCCTTTTATTTTTCTCAGCATTCTTATCTCCGTTGTAGTAGTTTTTTTCATCTTTGACACGCACTATCCACGACTCTGAGCGATATATGAAGACAGGTTTTATTATGGTGTTGTATACCTTAATCTTCAACTTTCTTGGCATTTTCCTGTCACTGATGATACCAGACAGCTCTCTCCGTTTTTGCTCATGCTGCGGTCACTCCTGCTTTTATTGCTGTCTGAGACACCTTTCTCGGACACTGTTACACCTAGGTACTTGAGTTGGTCCACCTGTCTTAAGCTGTGATTGTTTCAGTTTAAATTAATGCAAACACACACACACACACACACACACACACACACACACACACACACACACACACACACATACACACACACACACGCACGCACACACACACACACACACACACACACACACACACACACACACACACACACACACACACACACACACATACACACACACACACGCACACACACACACACGCACACACACACACACACACACGCACACATAGGTATGTATGTATGTTTTTTTGTTTTGTTTTCCTTCTCAATAAATTTTACTTCACTTTTTCTTTTATGTTATAACTCGATATTCTGGAGGCCCAGTGCAGGCTACCTCAAATCCTCCCGGCTCATCTGGACGAGGAGAAGATCCAGTTACTTGTATAGCACTTTGCTGAACTTGCAAACTTCCCCTGGAAATTAGATTTTGAAGGACCCGCTATTTGGAGTCGCCTTCTCCTTCAACACCGTAAACGGAAAACAAAAAACAATAAAAAAACACAATCTCGAAAGACAGACAGACAGAGAGAGAGAGAGAGAGAGAGAGAGAGAGAGAGAGAGAGAGAGAGAGAGAGAGAGAGAGAGAGAGAGAGAGAGAGAGAGAGAGACAGAGAGACAGAGAGAGAAGGTCATTGGCTGTTCTCGTTCTTCGGTGAGACGCAGCGACATTGTACTAATACTTTGTTAGAGTTTATGTTATTTGAATATCAAGAAAACAATTACAAACAATTGAGCGTACACAAAGCGACACGCATCCACGTACATAGAATTATTCTTTTGCGATCTTTGAAGACATATTTCATCTGAACGAATGATTCCTCAACACTTGTCTACCCACCTACGTGTTTGTGTGTGTGTGTGTGTGTGTGTGTATGTGTGTGTATGTGTGTGTGTGTGTGTGTGTGGTGTGTGTGTGTGAAAGACGAAAGATCTGCTAAGAAGGTCTTGAAAAGGGCCAAAACAGCCATGACAAAGGTTATTTGACTCTCGTCTCTGGGATAGTAATTACTTAGCACTTGGTCATTTAAGAGTTCATATAACGAAAAACGACAATGATTTCCTGTAGTCCCAAAAACGCCTTCTCCTTCACTCTCCCCAATTTACCCACATTCCTCTTCAGCAATACAAACATTTCCACTCAAATATTCACCACAGCCTCTTCAAAACGTAAACAAAATTGAGTTCCGACAACTTCCTCTGCTCTCCGACACCCCGTCGAGAGCGGCCGTTGGTACAGCCATAATGCGCTTGTAATGGTGATAACACAGCGTGTACCTTCAGTATCCAATAGGTTATAGGAGCATTAACGTTTTAAAGCCTATCTTCGGTATGGCATCATCTCCCGGGTGAAAAGACGCCCGGGTAATTATTTTCAGAAATGTTGAATTGTCCATTTATCCATTTATTCTCATTATTATTGTTGTTGTTCTTATTACTTTTATTATTATTATAATAACTATTATCATTCTCATATCATTATGGTTATGATTATGGTTATGACATTATTATTGTTATTATTATTATTATTATTATTATTATTATTATTATTATTATTTTATCGTTATCATTATTTTTTAGTTTTTATTAATAGTACTAGTTGCATTAGTATTTGTAATATCAGTATTAGTGTTAGTATTCTTATCGTCACAGTAACGCAATTGGAGAAGCTCAAATCTACTATCTCACATTGTTATTAAACAGGAGGAGGATTTTCATCTACGTTATCTCTACTCCAAGCAAAGGCAGGATCTAAGAGGAACAGCCTTGTTAGAGAGCGAGTAATGAAAGCCACGTGTCATGGGACATTGCTTCATATTTCCTCCACTTTCATGTGATTTTATGAGGGGAAGACAGTTTTTTGGGGGGCGATCCTTTTATCCAAATATTAAAAAGGAGATGTTTCGAGTGCTTCGTTACTGAGAATATTATGCTCTGACGTTCGTTTTTGAATGGCGTAAAAGAAATATGGAAAATGGGATCTTGAAGAGAAACTGTTATTGGCACAAGGCAGAGTTGCATATGTGAGCAATATGGTGATAATTTAATCTATACGAATATTAAGCGAGCAGATTATTATCATTTCTAGACGTTTATGAAGATGTGTGTACAGTCTCGTTATACATTTGATCCTGATTTATATATTTCTGTCTTATAATAAGGCCCTCTTTCAAA